>NC_092336.1:23332500-23417500 GCF_046630445.1 Rutidosis leptorrhynchoides
CTGACATCGCATCATTTAGACTCCACTACTAACATTATCAAAGTCAAAAGACTTGTTACCTAGGGTTCCATCCGCTCACGGATACCCATATCCTAATTAGAATGACCTTAAGTCATACGTGCTCTTCGAACCTTATGGTTCATAATCTCACAACACAAAAGTGACCATGCACTAACAAGTAACTCCAAAGCCTACTCCCATGGCTTGGTAAAATATTTTACCCCACACTAAGGAATGCTTGGAAGCACCAAGTCTTACGCCCTTCGACCGTCATCCCAAACATCATCATGGGGTAATTCCGAAAGGAATGCTACCCTTCCTTTCACTACGCACTTAACACAATACATCAACCAAAAATTCATAAGTACATTCCATTAACATAATCGAAAAGTACCTCAAACGTTATGGCTAGTTCCTCCGCGCATCACCAACCAACTCAGGACACTCCGACTTTCGGTGTCCCTTTTTCTGACAATTAAAACACGTAACCTGGTTGGAAGTTGGCTAGGTACAATCGCGAGACAAATGACCCCGTAACCCACAGTTGTAGCAAGCAGGGAGGTAATTTCTGGAGCCATCCTTCTTCACACTACCGACAACTTCGGTCACACTTTTACTCTTCTTGTTCGAATATATCGTAGTTTCGAACTTTTGCTTACTAACATCGGAACCGCTTGCCTTCGACACCTCCGGTTCGAAACCCCGAGCTAACTCAAACAACTCTTCGAAAGACTTAGCCATCCCCTGACTAATCTTACGTTTCAATTCATCGCTTAAAGTACGATAGAAATCTAGCATCAACATTCGGTCATCACCGACATACTCCGGACAAAAACGAGTTTTTGACAAGAAAGTAGACTTGAGAGTAACCAAGTCCATCGAACATTGTCGCAAATCACGCAACTCGTCCCGGATTTTATTAAGGTCGGACTGAGTTCGGTATTTATCAAAGAACTCCTTTCTAAACTCTTCCCATGACAAGCTCGAACATTGTTCTTCACCATACAATTGAATCTTGTCATCCCACCACAACTTGGCTTCTTCACGCAACATACTAGAACCGTATCTCGTTTTCTTCTCGGGAGGACATTCACTAGTACGGAAAGCCCCCTCGATGTCGGAAACCCAACATGTACTCTTCAACGGATCCCTCACCCCATTAAACATAGGAGGTTGAGCATCCTTGAAGTTCTTGTAATGGAAGTCTCGCCTTCCATGTCCACCGTTACCATCACCTCCTTCACCGCGAGGATAAATGTTTCTAGCTTCGAATACCTCTTCGATCGCGACATTCATTCGTTCATTGATTAACTCGGTTACTTGCCCATCAACCGATTCCTGGAAAACCTTTCTAACATCCTTGAGAAACTCCGCTTTTTGCCGTTTAAAGATGGCCTCAACCTTAGCCGTGAACTCAGAGTCGTCGCCTTGTTCCTCGTTAACTTGTTTGTTCCTTGTCGTCATTCTAAGAAATGAACTCGGTTAGGAACGCAACATAAATAAATTACATACACCGCCACGATCTATATTCGCAATCATATAAATACATTACCGTTCGTACACCCCATCTAGTTCAATACTTGTGGTACATTACTCACTTGACTTGGCTTGCAACCGTAATAATGGTCGCGAAGCATTATTACGCTCACACGCCATGCCGAGCTCATAAATATAACAACCATCTTGCTAGATGTCCAACATAAACAGCATGATTAGTAACACAAAATCAACATATAACTAAAACCTGAACCGACCCGTAATCCTACAAGTCTCGCATAATAGCACACACAAAAGTCTAAGTCTAGGCGCCTATCTCAAGTCACCTAAATCCCTTAGACCATGCTCTGATACCACTTGAAACAACCCAACCCGTATTCAACCCGAGTAAATTTATTTTTTCTTTTTATCATAATAATATATGCAACATTGGTCCATGTACGTTTTTGAAAACATCATCATTACAATGATAAGTTTAAACACCTTTAAAACATACAATATATAAATTAAGTTTACAAAACAGGAATGCAACCCGGGACCCATTTGACGTATCCAAAATATAATTCATGATCCGACTAGTTCACTTTACAACCAAAACCGAGCATGGTGATTGGGAACGCTACCCAATCCTAATCAAAAGTATAAAGCAATCTGTAAAGCACTAGTCCCCAAGCAAACCCAAGCCGCCACTTGCAACCTATAAAAATGTAAACAACGAGAGGGTAAGCTAATGCTTAGTGAGTAAAACAATTATACACATACATATACAATTTACCTACTCGTATCCACGAACACGAACTACGCATGCATAACAAGCTAGTAACAATGTGATGATTGCTCCAAATCCATATGGACGAACACGTCATTCATCGATTTCATTGCAAGGTATTTGACCTCTATATGATACGTTTTGTAAACATTGCATTCTTTTAAAAAGGCACACCATAAATGAATATTTAAATCAAAGGTTTTCGACATCTGATGATTTCTACATATAGGCAATCACCGTAAATAATAGTTTACAATAATACTTCCATTGACAATGCAGTCAAAATAAGATACATGGTGATGATTTGGTGAATGCAACGTTTCCTTGAAAAATATGTCATGTAAGACTCCATGCACATAGCTTGTCTAACACATAAGCAAACAGCGGAAGACTTCTAGGAAACCTGAGAATAAACATGCTAACAAGTGTCAACACAAAGGTTGGTGAGTTCATATATTTATAGTTTCATATAATCTGTATATAAAGGTGGATCACAAGATTTCAGTTGTTTCGTCCAGAAACGTTTATCAAAATATTCTACAAGATTGAGCACCCTGGTAACTAAACTTTAACGTTATAATAAGTACCCCTGTTTTAACATACATGCAACCAACATGTACAATACACGCAATCCAACGTGTACTAAACTCAAATAGCATACGTCTGTTTTATAGTTCAGGCTAGGGTTTCTATACCTGGAACAGACGGGGATGTCAAGCTCTATGGATCCATATATAACTACTCGCGCCCACCTGTGCTTATAACCGGCAGTTACTAGTTACCAAAGCTAAGAGATTTTCGGTTCAAACTCAGTGTAGAATTTAGTATGTACTTGTATCCATTGCGTTTAAAATAAATTGCATGTATTCTCAGCCCACAAATATAGATTGCAAAAGCAATTAAAAAGGGAGCAATGAAACTCACCTTAGCAGCACATAAAGTTGTTCATCGTAATGTGACCAAAACTCGAAATATCAAATAATCGTAGATCTCAACCTAGAGAACATATGTTGGTCAATAAATGTCTATCAAGCTAGGTCAGGTCATACTGTATCACAATCCTAATGCTCGATATCGACATACAAAAGTTATCCAATGTTGTTTCAAAAAGTCAATTTTGACAATAGTTCAACAAACGAGACGTACCTTATATAAGGATTCATTTACTCGGCTGGTAATATTTAAAAATCCACTTTATCAATCTTGTAAACAAGTTGTTTAAATCTTAATTGCAAATTCATAAGCAATTCCAATTAACGTCAATTATAATTCAGTTGATCATATCTTTTAATCCGTTCATCGAAACTATTCGATGTCTAAATGAAAAGTCATTGATTTTTCGCCAGCTTTCCAAAAACATGTATATCATATACCTTTTACCAGTAATATATGTATTTAATTCGTGATTCATTATAAACTGTTTAGCGACGAAATTTAGCATACAAGCATGTATAAATATATATACTCGAGCACTAGACATGGATACACAATTAATATATAAAATATAAAATATGAGTGCTTACGTATCAGTATTGAGATTCAATATTGTAGGAAAGTACGTAGACGTAACGGAGATGATAAACACTAGGTTTGATTCACAAATATACTCTCGAACATTACCCATAACCACCTTGGCAATAACCCATAATTTCCTTAGCTCTATCTCGCTTGAAAACCATTTTGAAAGTGACACGCTCATAACCTCGTCTTAGTATTTTATGTATAATACTAATTAATAATATTAATAATAATAAGATTAATAATAATATTAATCTTAATAATAATAATAATAATAATAATAATAATAATAATAATAATAATAATAATAATAATATAAATATAAATATATATACGAGTGTAATATGTATGTGTGCAAAACTGGAACGAATTCGACTGAATTTATAGATGTGGCCTGATTTCCAACCCCATGCGATCGCATGGTTTTTAGGCATCAAGGCCATGCGATCGCATGGCCCTTTGATCCAGCTCACAAACTTTTGTTTTCTTGTTTGTCGACATATTTATTTATTAATATATAATATATATAATTTATATTAATTAATTATATATTATATTATATTCTCGTGCATAGTTGACTTGAAATTTTCGTTCCGATATCTCGTACGTTGTCACTCGACTTATGCCCCGGTTCCGATTTCTCGAACGCATTTTCGTACGTTTAGAAAACTTGCATTTTACGTTTCATGTCACGTACCTTTGTCAAAATATAGCCTTAAATTATCCCTAAACTATACCACTCAAAGTATATATTAAACTCAAACTCGACACACCAGAACGCGACAAACTGCACTCAAACTCGACAGATTACCTGATGTACTACAATTTCACTTTTAAAACATCCCAAAGTCAAATGTGGTCAATGCATTACATCCAAACTATTAAATAATCATTCTTGGACTTCAAATGATGCCCCGAGCATCATGTTTAGAAAAACGGGATGTTACATTACTAATATGTATTAGGTATCAATTATCATTATTATTATTATAATCATAGTTATAACTAAGAATATTGTTATTGCTATTATTATTATTATTATTATTATTATTATTATTATTATTATTATTATTATTATTATTATTATTATTATTATTATCATGTTAACAGAAATACTATGATTAGAAATATTATCATTTTATTAGTAAGTAATGTCATTAAGTGTTATGAGGATCATTATTAGTATTATAATGAAAATAATAAAAGTTACTATCATTTTTATTAATATTAGTATTAGTATCATTTTAGCATTATTATTTTTATAAAAGTATTACTATTAAAGATTACCATAAGTAATAAGGTTGTTACAATTAGTATTACTAAGTACTATGTAATAATATCAAAAAGTATATTTTTCATTATCATTATTATTAAATTACTTAATTTATTAAAAACTATTAATATTAATTTAGTATTAATATAATTATTATTTTTTTACAAACTAATGAAATACATACATATAAAATATTTGATACATATAACATAACAAAAGTATATTTGTATATAGTAATAATGAGATATGTAAATTAATAATCTAAAAGTTTATGTATATATATATATGTATATATATATATATGTGTGTATATATATATATGTATATATATATGTATATATGTATATATATATATATATATATATATATATATATATATATATATATATATATATATATATATATATATGTTCGTTTACAAGGATATGTATTAATATATACACAAATGATATAGGTTCGTGAATCCGAGACCAACCCTGCATTGTTCAGTCTCGTCGTATGAATATTTTTACTACAAAATATTGGATCGTGAGTTTCATTTGCCTTTTTACCCTTTATATTTTTGGGCTGAGAATACATGCGCAATTTTTATAAATGTTTTACGAAATAGACACAAGTAATCGAAACTACATTATATGGTTGAATGATCGAAGCCGAATATGCCCCTTTTTTCTTGGTAGCCTAAGAATTAGGGAACATCACTAATTTTGAGAATTAGTGCACTCCTAATTGACGCGAATCCTAAAGATAGATCTATTGGGCCTAACGAACCCCATCCAAAGTACCGGATGCTTTAGTACTTCGATGTTGTTTTATATCATGTCCGAAGGATTTCCCGGAATGATAGGGGATATTCTTATATGCATCTTGTTAATGTCGGTTACCAGGTGTTCAATCCATATGAATGATTTTTGTCTCTATGCATGGGACGTATATTATGAGAACTGGAAATGAAATTCTTGTGGTCTATTAAAATGTTGAAAATGAATATTTATGATAAACTAATGAACTCACCAACCTTTTGGTTGACACTTTAAAGCATGTTTATTCTCAGGTATGAAAGAAATCTTCCGCTGTGCATTAGCTCATCCTAGAGATATTACTTGGAGTCATTCATGACATATTTCAAAAGACGTTGCATTCGAGTTGTTGAGTTTATCAAGATTATTATTAAGTCGTTGATAGTTTGATATATTATGAAATGAAATGCATGCCTGTCAACTTTCGATGTAATGAAAGTTTGTCTTCTAAAAAAGAATGCAATGTTTGTAAAATGTATCATATAGAGGTCAAGTACCTCGCGATGTAATCAACTATTATGAATCGTTTATAATTGATATGGACTTCGTTCAGATGGATTAGGACGGGTTATGAAAAGTAAGCCTAAACTTAAGCATTCAAGAACCAATCTTCTTATTGTAAACTTTCTATAAGATTCCAAAAAATACAAAATATATACTGGTTGTTAGAATTTTTAAATGATGTATTTGGTATATAATATAATAGATTGTTGAAAATCAAGATTTTAAGTGAACCTCGTGGGTGCACTAAAGCTCATCCCAGCCTACATTCCTTATAATTAACTTTAATCACTAAAGAAGGAAATCACCCTAACTAATCTATAATCTATTATTCTTATCACGATATGGTATTGGCACAAGTGATCATAAATATTTTTCTATATTTGTTCTTTATAGGAATGCCCCTAGCCAAGTCTCACTATTCAGAGCCCACCCGTACATAATTAAGTCAACATTACTGGATTTAGGTTCAACTAATATGTCAGAAGGTGATCTCCCCATACATACAATGTACATAATTTATAATGTGCAGTTCTTGGTAAATAGGTTAATTAAATGATTAAATTGAAGAGGTGGATTATCCATATTTCACATGCTTTTATTTATCTTTACATATGCAAATGACTAAATCGCTACACGATATAGTTGTGGTAAAGTACACATACCAACGAAACCAACGTTTTGCCATAAGTGTGTAAATCTCCCTATCTGCAAACTCACAATTGAATGTCAAAGACTGAATCTAACACTGAATGCACATGAAACCTACAAAAGTTATACAATCAAACCGTTTAGCGTATCTCTCTTTTAAAATAAAAAATAAGATAGATAAGATTTTAGGCAATCATAGGTTTATTGTGAAGGAACAAAATGGGACATATAAATTCATATGGGCATGCTTGTTTCATTAAAAAACATAAAACAATGCAGAATATATATGAAAATAGCAAATATATGACTGGGATTTGATCTATGACACATAATTATTTGGAATATATATGAAAACAACACGAATCTTCAAGAAAACCATCACAAATCACAGAATATATATGAAAACAATGCCGAATCTTTACAATATATGAAAATAGCAGATAAAAAAACAACAATTGAATCATTTAAGAACATCAACTAAATTCTGATTTCAGTCGCTTCTATCCATGAATTCAAACAAATAAATTAGAGATGTAAACAAATATGTATATCAGTGATGCCAAATAAATCATGTATTATACACCAAATAAAAGAACCAATGATGTGCTTACATGACCCCAGTTGAATCCCTCCATAACCAACTGATGATCCCTAGGAATCAGTTTAAAGCTATTCGTATGATTGAACTCCTCAGATATGTCCTGATTTGCAATATATAAAGTATAAACAAACGATAATTAGGAACGCCATACAATAAACTGCTAATTACTATTATATGCAAGTAGATGTGAAAAATCGAAGGAAAATGAAATAAAGGTGGAATGATATATATATATATATATATATATATATATATATATATATATATATATATATATATATATATATATATATATATATATACTTGACCAAATGTGTATCCAGCACCCCGAGGTGAGATACCCCAACCACAACAGTCATCAGGGTCAGACCATAAAAGATTACACATGTACCCCTCTTGAGTAATCTGCAGAGATGATATCATTAAAGTTATCGTTAGTGATAAACAAATATTTTCACAGCAAATAAAAATAAACCTAACGACTTTCATTTTTTAAAAGATTCAAATACTTTTCTAATCTATACATATAAACCACAAAAAATCATTTCATTAGAGACCCCAAATCATTATCATGAAAACACCGAAATTTAAAACCTAAACAAACACATTACTCCATAGCTTTTTTCTGGCTTTTTCATCAAAAACTTAACATCACACTCAAATTATTATTAGTATCATTATCGTTATCGTAAGGATAAGGATTTACATTTAATAGAAAAGGAGACTAAACAAAGAGAAAATGAAGAAAAATTTATTGATAATCGGAAAAAGTGGTTACTTGGGTCAGCATCTATTACAATATTTATCAGAATCCCAAAATCTGTAGAAGATGAATTACTAATCTCCTTCACACATCATTCATCACCTCCACCGTAACTACTACTTAATTCCTTTCCAAAAGCAATATATATATATATATATATATATATATATATATATATATATATATATATATATATCAACAATAAGATACAAATGTTATTCTAATTTATATTTCTTCACCATTACTTTAAGCAATCAAAATTCTACTAATTAAGCAAAAAAGAAGAATGAAACTAACCTGTTTCCTGTTTTCCATTGATGACACTTTTTCAGCAAGAACCGTATCAAAAACAGAAGGATCTGCATATGTAAATGAACAAATTATTTAAATATATTTTACAATTGAAAAACAAATTATGCTTGTTTCTGTTACCGGATCGATGATTGTTTCAAGAAGAACATATACTAAAATTAAATCAGGTTGAAAAAAGCAAAGAGTAGCGATTATACATACATCTTCATCGAACGTATATTAGACCTTCACAGCATATGCATAAAACCTAATTATTTACTTTTCAGTTTGGGGTAAAGGGATAGTAAACCCTAAATGATGAGAGATGAAGGACGAATTTTTATATCGAAATTTGTATATTATTTTAAATATACAACCGTTAATTACTTCATATAATTAAAATTAAAATGTAAGAATAAATTGTGGCATAAAATCGAACAATAAGTTGGAATAAAATCATACCTTCATGAAGAATCAAGTCAAAAAAAGATGAGATCAAAAGGAAGATCATGAAGAGAGAGATTGTGTAGTTTATTATGTCTGTAGATCTAAATTTGATTTCATATACTTACGGAGAGAGTTCAAATTTCAAATTTTAAAAAAGCTTTGATAAATGTGTTAAGCTTAAAAGATGTTTTTTGCACATGGTGTCCTGCAAAAAAGTAGTCTTGGGAAGGGCACTAAAAATTAAAATTTGAATCTGATTTTAAAAACTTGGGCCACATGGGATGGTGAGGTGGTGTATGTATATATATGTATAGGTATGGTGTGAGGTAAAAAAAATAGGAACAAATGTTGTATATGTATAGGTTTTTTGTGAGACAAATATCTCTCCTAAGTAGCCCTAAAATCATGGGTTGGATGACACATATGATATATGCTTATAGATTTATATGTAGTTATATATATATATACACACACACACACACACACACACACACACACACACACATATATATATATATATATATATATATATATATATATATATATATATATATATATATATATATATATATATATAGCTAAAAGTTCAAACGAGAACCAAAAAAATGGCGAGAACTGCGAGAACCACTAAATTACAAGGATTTTCACATTTGAGTAGGTTGAATCAAATATAAATATTGATGGAGAGTAACATTCAACAAAAAATAGTTTGAAAAAACCTATAGTTTAACTATATAATTCAATATATAATTTCTCATTCACATGTGCATATGTGTTTGTGTAACATGCGAACATTTCATATACTTAACAACTGAACATTTAATTTGTGGTTGTGAACATTTCTTTGCCAATGATATGAACATTAGATAACACTTATATGCAATTTGTTGAATATAAATGCATATAAACCATGTAATTAAAGAGTTCTCGCAGTTCTCGTCCTTTTTGTGGTTCTCGTGTGAACCTGCCCATATATATATATATATATATATATATATATATATATATATATATATATATATATATATATATATATATATATATATATATACCAAAATGCAAGCTTGGATTACTGTTGGTTTAGCCTTCGATGTCATTAGTGGAGAAGCCCTCGCTCAGCGTCGGGACTCCGTTTCGAATATAATTTATTGTGTTTGGTTCGTAAAATTATTTCGTGTTTAACGGTTATGTCGGTTAAACCTATCCCAAGTCGTACGAAAATTTTAAATGCGGTTAAAAATTTAGGTGGATTTGTTTGGGAGTTTTATGGAAAATAAAGAAGTTACGATTTGGCCCTTAAACTTTAACCTTAGACCCCTATGGAGTTTACATTTTTTACCCTAGTAATTACATTTGGCGCCCTAAATTTTATAATGGTTCTCAATGTTTAGTGTGGTGTCATTGTAGGTACAACCTTTTTGCACGACGTATAAACGATTAAAGCATGGGGAAGAACTAGTCATAAAGCCTTTGTCTTTTAAAGATGTAGAGAATAATATATATATATATATATATATATATATATATATATATATATATATATATATATATATATATATAATGAGTTACGTAGTTAATTTTAATAAGAAAAAAAGTTAAACAATAATAAAGTGAAAAATTATGTGGTTGATTTTATAATAATAATAATAATAATAATAATAATAATAACAATAATAATAATAATAATAATAATAATAATAATAATAAAGAATAGTTGTTAGTTAGTAAAAATTATGGGATCGATTTATAATGAATGAGAAGTGTTATGGTTAAAGTATAAAAATGTGAAAACTATGTGGTAAGTTTGTAAAAGCTATAAAGTTACGTGTTATAAAAGGCGGGATTAAATTGTGAAAATATAAAAAGTTTGAGGGGTGTTTGTGAAACTATTGAGGCCTACTATTCATTTGCTCCATATCATGTAGATATATATAGTAATAGTAATAGTAATAGTAATTTGACATATAAACATTCTTTTAAATCAATTAATTGCTTAGATAAATAGTACTCCGTATAATTATCAATATGCCCTTTTTTTTTCATTCGCAAGAATTCGAGGATCGCTCACAAACCAAATGATCCCACTTTCTTTGTCACTTCTTTTGACGAATATATATATATATATATATATATATATATATATATATATATATATATATATATATATATATATATATATATATATATATATATATAAATAGATCAAATGATCGGTGGTAATACATTGGGCAGATCCTGACGATCTGCATTGGAAGTACATTGTACATGGTCACAAACGACCAAGACTAATTGAATTCACATTGTATGTCCTACACAAACCGGACAATATTGAAACAAACATTGAAATTACAAGCAACCAACACCACCTATCAAAAATCTAAGAAATACATATAACCCCGATTTCGTATCCAACCTTGCATTTGTCGTACCCTGTAAACCGCTCAACCAAAAAACGTTCACCGGGCAATCCAATAACACCTAACCTGAGGCCTGCAAACCAAAGAACCCACTCGTATCCAATAAACCTCATTCCCACTCCAAGTAAAACCAGAGAACCACCAAGCACTTCGAGTAAGTACAAATCAGTGTTCGGGCAGACAATACGACCTCAAGGGAAAACACCAGCCCACATCAATTTTCTGAAGTCAACCAAGGACCACGTCGGCAACGACACTGAGCCCACACGAATAGAGCCGGCGACGGGACAGATGGAATGAACAAACTAGACGAGCAGCAACCGACCGGAACAAAACACAAAATCACACCACAAAGAAACCGAGTCAACTTCACCAAATTTTCTAAGGACGTTAACAAACCCTCGGACCCAAGCAGCCAACAAAACAACGGCCAGCTACCGCTGGTAGCCACCAACAGCAGATAATGACAACCACCACAGCCGACCACTATAATCCGTCGTTCGCAGCCACTTAGAGTCCGACAACCACCAACCCTCCAGCGCCGCCGACAGCATCACGACCACCGAGCATCGCTAGGATTCACACATAAACAGGCACCACCGTCACCAACCCCAACGACCTCAACCCCCCACCAAACCCGAAGCCGACTGAGAGTGTTGTAAAGTTCCACTGGAACTCGCCGCCCACAACCATAAAAGAGTGACCATGTCGGCGAGGGACGGAGGAACGTCAGACGGCCGGAACCCTCACAAAAACCCCAAAAAAACACTCGAAACACCCAGATCCCAAGCAAGAATCGTTCGGAATTGTCGCCTGGCCGCCTAGAGTGAAACCGGAGAAGAAAGTCGGGCCCAAAAGCAACGCCGGATAAGAGATAAGGGACGATGGTACCTTATTTAAAATGGAAAACAAGTAAAGCCGAACCACTGGCGATATGCCGATGGTCGGAGAAAAGGAGGTACCTGGATCTACAAACGGCTATAAGAAAAAGAAGAGATAAAATAACACCTTACTAATTGAAGGTAAGTTTAGGGAGTTCATTTGTGGTGGTTAAAGGTGGAGATGTGATGGTTGTTGGTGGAGAAAGATGAAAGCCAAAAGATTCTGTTCAAAGAAAGGGATGGTTCTTATCCCAAGTTAGAGCAAAAATTGATCATGGGCTTGGCTAAAAAACACTAAATTGTTGTACTTGCTTTGTCACTTGATGTGACTTTTTATTTAAGTCACATGCATTGCATATGACTTTTTCTTTTTGGTTTAAGATGAGTAGTGTTTTTTTATTTCTTTAAAACAATGTCATTTTTTTTCACTTTATCATCATTGATTTTTTGTTTAATTTAGTAAAATAAAAAAATTTATTCTATTGTACAATAGAGTTTGTAGGATAAAGGATTTGTATAACGAAAAAAGAATAACTAACAATGAAATTTATTTATTTTTATTTTAAAAGATATATTACAGTATAACTATTTGCTATTATAATCTTGACAATTTCGCAGCAAAGGCGTAGACTAAAGCTCATTTAATCTATTTGTAAAGACAAAATTGTCCAAATCGTTCTCGTGTTTATGGGTTTTGCCCAAATCGTCATGTGTTAACAAAACTGCATAAATCATCCTTAAATGCCAAATAACGTCCCAAATTAGTCACTGCTTTAACTTTTGTTAAACTATCCTTTAATCAAAATACACAAAATATACTTGAGGGATCATTCAAGTCACATACCATCCTTAAAGGGTTACAAAATTCATTTTACCTAAAATGAAGAACCAACCAACGATAACTCCTTCCCAATTTCACATAAATAAACATCAAAATTATAACAAAAACTCACACAAAAAGTTCTCAATTCTAAGAATTAAATTATGTTCGAAGACGTAAGAACTGACCGCAATCGGTTGAACATTAAAAATGCTATACCGTTTTATCTATATTTGGAGGGTAGAAATTGGCACCAGGTGGTTTCTGCAAGGGAAACGTGACCTTATATTCAAGACCTTTCCACCCAGGCAAGACCTATCAGAGCATATAACTTAACTTACAGACGCAATCAATCAGTTGTTCCATAGTTACGTCACATTTAAGTTTAAAAAAGCAACAGTTTGTATCAAATTTTATATTTCATTGTAATTGTAATAGCTGACATTGTTTTATTATTTTCATAGCACTCTTTTAGATTATTTCTAGGACTCTCATGGACAGGTTTGTGAAAAACAAGATTCAATAAATAATAAGCTCACGCAAAAGTTTGTATAAACATCAGTTTGTAATAATTATGAAGTAGATGGCTAGTTTTAAAACTATTAGATAGATAAGATTGTACAAACAGAATTAAATGAAGGTTTATTACAATAAGCGAACGAAGAACATCAATACCGGGGTGACCAAGGCGATGATGCCATAAACTTGAGGAAGAAGCTGTAAAAGTAGAAGGTGAGGACAAGCTGCGTAGTAAGCTGGAAGTGAGCGGGTAAAGATCACCAGTACTATTGCATCTCAGAACCGGTATGCCCTGCGGAAAATCCTTCACGGTAAAACCAAAAGGATCAAATTCTAATGAGATATTATTATCAGTTGATAAACGACGAACAGAAATTAGGTTTTTAATAAGATTAGGGGCATGAAGAACATTATGCAAGTATAAGGGACGAGAAAGATTAGAGATATGAGATTGTCCAAAACCTTTGATGGGGATTCCATGACCATTACCGACAATTATATTTTGAGACTGTGTTAACGGATAATAATATTTTAAATTACCTGCATTAGTAGTCATGTGTGATGTGGCTCCTGTATCCATGTACCATGTATCTTCTGGAGGATGAAGGGTCATTGTGTGCATCGCACTCTCAATATCAGTGGTAAAATAACTAGCATTAGAAGAAGCAGATGCCATATTAGCCTGACTAGGCCGAGGCCCAAGAATTCCTGCATTCGTGGGCGAGTGAGTTGGCCGAGCCCAGTTGCTTGTTGGATATGGACAGGGAGGCACATTCCAAGGGACCTGGTGTTGGGCTGGTTGAGAGGCCCAATTAGAATTGGTGTTGTGAGCCCAATTAGGGTTGTTGTAGTGCCAGTTAGGTGAAGTGTTGCCCCTGTAACTATTTCCTTCGAGTGTTATGAGAAATACGATCTGATCCCTGTAACTATTTCCTTCGAGTGCCAGTTAGGTTAAGTGTTACCTCGCTCCGTCCCTTGTGTCTTTCTTGGATATCCTTCTAATCACTCATGGTCTGCAACTCACACGCTCATCACTGACTTCTTTAGTTTCCTATACTGATGCTGACTGGGGTGGATGTCCAGACACCCGTCGTACTACTTCTGGTTATTGTGTATTCTTGGGTACCAATCTAGTCTCCTGGTCTGCTAAACGCCAACCGACGGTTTCACGCTCTAGTGCGGAGGCTGAGTATCGCGGGGTAGCAAATGCCTTTTCAGAATCATGGTGGCTTCGCAATCTATTACTTGAGTTACGATGCCCCATTTACACAGCAACCATTGTTTTTTGTGATAATGTTAGTGCCATCTTCTTGTCCGGTAATCCAGTTCAACATCACTTAACGAAGCATATAGAAATGGACATTCATTTTGTTAGGGAAAAGGTTGCACGTGGGCAAGTTCGAGTCCTCCATATTCCCACGAGATTTCAGATTGCGGATATATTTACCAAGGGGTTACCTCGTGTGTTGTTTGAAGATTTTCGGTACAGTTTAAATGTCCGTCTTCCCTCCCGCTCAAACTGAGGGGCTGTATTAGATAAGATTGTACAATATATTTTATATAGTCACATAATACTCGACATATGCTGGCAGTTAGTCAGAATGGAAAGTAAATCCTCTCCATAATTTGTGAGATATTTGTTTAGAATAGAGTAGGGCAAACCTGTGTATATATACACTGCCGCATGTATTGTATACCATCGATCAATTCAGCATATTGAATTATAACAAAAACGATAATATAAAATTGGTATAAAAAATGTGATGCCAATTGCAGTGGAGGGTCTTACCAAGGAGATTTGTTAATTGAATAGTAACTCCATTTTAATTTATCAAACGATAACTCATCACGCCCCTTTAACCATTCCTTTAAAGACGTATTGCTGCACCAAACCTGGCTCAGCAAAAAAAAAAAAAATACAAGTTAATAAAATAAGAACAATATATCAAATGGAAATGATACTCAACGATAGAAGCAAGATGTGGACAAAAATGAGTAGACTCTTAAATTAATGAAGACAAACCTGCTGAAGGAAATTATTATCCATCATTCTTGCAGCTTGAATGAGTAAAACTAGAGCATAATTTAATTCTTAGATTTGAGATTTTTTGTGTGACTTTTTGTTATAATTTTGGTGTTTATTTATGTGAAAATTGGGAAGGAGTTATCGTTGGTTAGTTCTTCATTTTAGGTAAATGAATTTTGTAACCCTTTAAGTATGGTATTTAACTTGAATGATCCCTTAAGTATATTTTGTGTATTTTTGATTAACGGAGAGTTTAACAGAAGTTAAAGCAGGGACTAATTTGGGACGTTATTTGGCATTTAAGGATGATTTGTACAGTTATGCTAATACAGGGACGATTCGGGCAAAAACTCATAAACACATGGACGATTTGAGTGTCATTTGTAAAAGTAGTAGGGAGTATAAATTGTGTAAAATAAAGGGGGGAAACCCCTAATAACAACGTATGAAATTGGTAATCACAGAGTGACGTGTCAATAACTGAAGGTGGTAGGGTTTAAAAATGACAAAGAAAATTAATGGACTTTAATTAGAAAGGAACTAGTTTGGAGGTCCGTGCTTCGCTACGGACACCAAATCCACATACACATATAATTTCAATACTTTTCTTAATCAATAATAAATAAACGGGTTATAAAATAAGGTAAATTATAAGTCGACTTTCAAAAATAGATAAAAATAATCATTACATTTTGTATATAAGATAAAAATATAGGTAAAAAGTAAGTGGTTAAATGGTAAAGTAATTAAAAAGCATAATATAATGAATGTAATGTTTTAAACTGTGTATTTTTACCTAAAGACTATTAATATTGGACCGAGGAGTAACATATAACAATATTTTATAATACTTAAAAAAGTAAACAATTTTTCTATTTTGTATGTAATATTTGTATATGTTCGGTTTCATATTGGCCGGTGGTCTTCACTTGGGGTTGAGAAACGACTTTTCTTTATTGAAGAATAAATGAAGGATTATCAACGTCTCATCTCTCCTATAACCCATACATGTGAGATTGAGTTTTGTTGTTGTGTTGTTGTGTACAACAAATTTTATATTTTAAAGAAAAATCAAAGAAATCATTTGTTCAATTACTCAATCAACGTTTTAACCTCCAAAATCCACCAATGGGCCTCTGGGCTGACCCGTCTTATATATTATACAAACAAAATCACTTTTTCATTAATTAACTTATTTCTCCAGTGTTCTTTTCCCCTTCTTTCATCCCATATACCACATTCTCCTTCTCATTCTTTTCTTGTTATTCTTTTACTTATCATCTACTAAATGTCTAATATTTAATATCTAATTAGGTAATTAAAATTAGTTCGTTATGAATACTTGAAATATTGAAGTTTTCTAGATCTGTTGTATAATCCTTTTAACCACACGACTTCATTTTAGTTAATCTAGTTCGTTTAAAAACTATATATATATATATATATATATATATATATATATATATATATATATATATATATATATATATATATATATATATATATATATATATATATATATATATATATATATATATATATATATATATATATATATATATAGTTTTTCGACTCAAATTTTTGTTTGTATATCGATATACATAATATGTATATTTATAGTTGCAAAATACAGAGCAACTGTGTTTATCTATGGATTTATATTTTATACTCCATTGTGGCAAGAAAAAAAAAATTCAGAGCAACTGCGTTTATCTATGGATTTATATTTTATACTCCATTGTGGTAACGGAAACCCCAAAAGATTTATATTTTATACTCCATTGTGGTAAGCAAAAAAAAAAAAAATTCAGAGCAACTTTGTTTATCTATGAATTTATATTTTTATACTCCATTGTGGTAAGGGAAAAAAAAATAAAAAAAAAAATTGCTACAGTGATTTCGCTACAGTACTACTATAGCTGATACAGTAGCTACAGTGATTTTTAGGGTAGGTGGCGTGGTATGATTGGTGGGTTTTGTCCATATTTAGTATATAGTATAATATAATATAATATAATATAATATAATTATAATAATGTGCCAAACCACACCGTGAAATGCTTCTATTTCATAAGGACCATTGATTGATTGCATGTGTAATAAAACAAAACCTTGAAATATATTAATAAAAAATAAAAAACATTTAAAAAAAAAAAAAGGCATATAAAAAATATTGTACGACACCATTCTTTCATCATAGTCATATTTTGATCGGGTACCTGTGTGTTATGGGCTCACCCAACTTCTGCTGTACCAGTTACGCTCTTATCAAATGATTTTATTATACTGACCAAAGTTTATTACACTCGTTCTGTTTCAAGACCACTTATAGTGGCGGTGTCTTCTGAAAGAAAAAATAACGTGGAATGGTTGTGATAATAGTAGTGAGAATGGTACTTGCCGATAGAGTCTAGGGAAAGTTTTTTTTTTTTGGGTAAAGGGTTTTACCCGATAAATATTATTTATAAAAATAATAAAAAATAAATATAAGATCAACGACTGCAAGTACACCTTACAGCGTCACAGACAACCATCAAAACAAGCTAGACCTAAACACATCTAGGGCCGGCTAGCAAACATAAGGACACCTACCAATCAACCTAAACAATGATACAACAACTACAACCAACCTTTTTTCATGCCAAACGTTGTTGTTTCCTTAACACTGTTTCCCACCATAAATTCAGCCGTTTCCTCTTTATCAGACTCAACATCGCTCGGGTCATCAATTAGGTTATATGCATCTTGAGTTAGTGCTCCACACGAATTTTGAATCTTCACTTGAGAACTCTTACTTGTCCCAATTGTACCTCTTTTACTACCATGTGCAACCTTCGACAATTCATAGTTCGTATCACTTTGGGCCACACTTTTCTTTGGCCTATAGACCAATTTTTGCTTTGGCTTTCCCCACCGAACCCAACCTTCTGTTTGTTATTATCCTTTGTGACAACTTTCGCTGCTTTCTTGCCAACTGTTACAAACCCATCTTCATCCTTAGACTGATTTGATGGAATTCAATGAGTCCATAAAACATGTCATTAAGGTTAACATAGTTACAAAACCAACTTGTAATTGTTAAGAAAGCGGAAGCAAGATTATCAATAAAACAAGTTTATATGTTAAACATTTAGTTGAATTCCATGTTAATATCAAGTCTTGAAATTATGCTTACAAATATAACAAGATTAGAAGGGTGTTTATACCTCCTCTAAGAATGTAGAAGGCTGAAATTTGGACAGCAGGAAGCTAGAAGAAGATGATGCAAAATGGAGCTTCAAAAGGATGAAACTTCAAGGAGAAATACCCCAAACTATACACCAACACTTAGCCTTTAGTTAGGATTTTATTGCCACTTGAAATTTAGCTTGCAACCCACAAAACAAACTCTCTTTCTTTCCCTATACCTCACGACCAGAAGACAGCAAAGAAGGAGCAGAATGCAATTTTTGTGTGTGTTAGTTTAATGTGTATTGCAAGTCACACTTGAGTCAAGGCCTTTGGTAAACTAATAGGCATGTACCTTGGCACTTGTGTGGTCTTAAAATAAACAAATACAAGCATGGGTGTGACATCTTGGAGACCAAAATTCTGCACACCACATATATATTTTATAACAAGATTTATTTTATAAAACTTGTATTTATTTTATAAAACTTGTATAAAATAAACATGTATTTGTTACTTGTAATTATTTTATAAACCATTTTATAAAATATAACACAACATAATTATTTAAACCTATAAATAATTAAATCCACATCATATATAAATTATCCAAATAATTTATCTCAAGTGATCATAATTTAGAAAACTGATTTTCTAAAGTTCAAGTGTCGCGTATTCATTTAACAATCCAACCGTTAAAATAAATACATATAAAGTGTTGGTAAGCTTGTTATTGGGTATGACCCGACTTGGATCATAACATAGTGGCCACGTTAATTTAATATGTCTCTCGGGCATACGAAATACCTTCAATCTCCCACTTGCACGAGAAACATAAGAAATTAATGCAAGTGATGGATACCACCTAACGACCGTCCATCACCCCCAATATGTTATGACTTTGTGCCATTCAATAACATCATCCCTTTCGAGTTCCCATCTCGAATATGAATAGGTGAATCTTTTCATTATATCCTTTCGTCCTAGATGTCATGTTAAATCCAAGAGACATAGAGTGATCACTCTCTTCTAGATTTAACTTTATCAGGCCTTAGACATCTGACTCTCAACGAATAAGAGGGACAAATTCCATCTTGACTACATACGTCCTAAATATATACCTTGCAATATACCTGAGCTCTTCCTTATGAACTACCATATTTCAGAATAGCGAAGGAAAGAATCAAGGCACAATACTTGGTAAATATCTGAACCCAATATGTATCTCAGGTCAGAGGATACAATGATATTCGCCTTTAATCAAGACTACATGTGATCAACCACAAAGGCTCCATTTAGTAAATCTTGATGGCGAGTCTTCCAATATTTGCATCCCACAAATATCTATGAACCTTGGTTGCAACCTTGCCCCACATTCATCCCGTGAATGTATACCAATCCAAGTTCATAATAGTCTAAACCTCACACTTGCTCCCACAAATGTGATCGACTACGAAATTTAGAATAATAACTTATTCATGGATAAAATATGCAAAATAGGAACATAACTCAAGATAAATTAATCCCATAATTGTATTAATGAGTTTGAACTACTTCGTTCCGTTACAATACATAAAACAGATCATGACCAATCACTAGAATATCGAAGCCCAAGTGCACAAACATGTCTAGTATGTTTCGCTCCATGTAAGAGCTTCGTGAGAGGATCCGCTATATTAAGATCTGTGTGAACTTTGCGAATACATATCTTTCCCTTTTCAACTTCATCCCTTATGTAGTTGAATCTCCGCTCAATGTGACAGGTCTTTTGATGAGCACGAGGTTCTTTGATGATTTGAGCAATCGCACCCTCGTTGTCACAAAAGATCTCAAGAGGGTCCTGAATGGAAGGGACTACTCCTAAGTCGTCGATGAATTTCTTCATCCATGCAGCTTCCTGAGCTGCCAATGAGGCGGCGATGTACTCCGATTCTGTAGTGGATAAAGCAACAACATCCTGTTTTGAACTCTTCCAAGAGACCGCACCTCCATTTAACGTGAAGACATAACCGGACTGTGACCGAGAATCATCTCGATCAGTTTAGAAACTCGCGTCCACGTAACCTTTTACGGCGAGTTCCTCATCACCAGACCCATATATTAGAAACATATCCTTAGTCCTCCTAAGGTATTTCAATATACTTTTAACCGCAATCCAATGACTGTTTCCTGGGTTATTCTGGTATCTACTTGTCAAGCTAAGAGCGCATGACACATCCGGTCTAGTGCATATCATTGCATACATGATTGACCCAATGGCAGACGCATATGGGACTTTCTTCATTCTCTCCTGTTCATCTTTCGTGGTGGGGCACTGAGATGAACTGAGAAGTGTTCCCTTTTGAATAGGTACCAAACCTTTCTTAGAGTTCTCCATCTTGAACCTTTTCAAGATCTTTTCAATGTATGCACTTTGATTCAAACCTATCAGCTTCTTGGATCTATCCCTGTAGATCCCAATCCCCAAAACGTATTGTGCTTCTCCAAGATCCTTAATGGAGAAGCATTTACTTAACCAAGTTTTAACACCTTGCATAGCCGGAATATCATTTCCAAATAACAATATATCATCCATATATAGTACAAGGAACATGATTGTGCTCCTACTAGCTTTCTTATATACACAAGCTTCATCACCATTTTTAATGAAGCCAAACTTCTTGGCCTCCTCATTAAAACGATGATTCCACATTCTAGATGCTTGTTTCAATCCGTAAATTGACTTCTTTAACTTGCATACCCTTTTAGGATATTTCGGATCAACAAAACCTTCTGGCTGAACCATATAGACATCTTCCTCAAGATGTCCATTTAGGAAAGCGGTCTTGACATCCATTTGCCATATTTCATAATCATAATGAGCAGCAATGGCAAGTAATATCCTAATAGACTTTAGCATTGCCACTGGCAAAAAGGTTTCATCATAGTCAACCCCTTGAGTTTGAGTGAAACCTTTTGCTACAAGTCTAGCTTTATATGTATCCAAGTTTCCATGTATGTCGGTTTTCATTTTGAAAAGCCATTTACAATCAACTAGCCTAGAGCCAGGAGGTTGCGCAACAAGTTCCCAAACTTGGTTGTCATACATGGATTGCATCTCAGCGTTCATGGCTTCCTGCCATTTATCTTTATCAATCCTTGATAAAGCATCTTGGTAGTTAGTTGGTTCATCTAAATCAACCACATAGCATCCATCCATGAGAAACCCATATCTCTCAGGTGGATTACTAATCCTACCAGATCTGTGAACGTCTTGTGTATTTTGATCATCCATTTGATCACTCTCAACATTTTCATGTTGAGTGCTAGTGTTAACCAATTGTGTATCATCTACTTGATCTTGAATCTCTTCAAGATTTATTTTCCTTTCACTTTCGCCTTTCATTAAGAACTTAGTTTCAAGGAATTCTGCCTTCCGAGCAACAAATACATTTTGCTCGGTCGGATCATAGAAATAGTATCCCATATCATCCTTGGGATATCCTATGAAGATACACTTCGTGGATCGAGCATGCAACTTATTAGCATCATAGCGCTTAGGATAAGCTTCACCTCCCCACACTTTCAAGTATGATAGAGAAGGAGGTTTTCTAAACCACATCTCGTGAGGAGTTCGTTCCACTTTCTTGGTTGGGGCCATATTTAAAATACGAGCCACGGAGCTTAGACAATAACCTCAAAATGATAGAGGTAGCGAGCTTCTTTCCATCATAGATCGAACCATATCCATTAGGGTTCGGTTCCTCCTTTCGGAAACCCCATTAAGTTGGGGTGTTCCTGGTGGAGTAAGTTGTAAGATAATCCCACAACTCCTAAGATGATCTTTGAAAGCATCGCTTAGGTATTCACCTCCTCTATCGGTACGAAGTACCTTGATTGTCTTGTTGAGTTGATTTTGTACTTCGTTTTGATATTCTTTGAATGCTTCAAAAGTTTCATCCTTATGTCTTAATAAGTAGACATATCTGAAACGACTAAAGTCATCAATGAAAGTAACAAAGTATCTTTCACCATTCCTAGTCATGGGTTTAAAGGGTCCACATACATCCGAATGTATTAATCCCAATAAATCTTTAGCCCTTTCATAGGTCCCTTTGAAAGGTGATTTAGTCATTTTGCCTTGTAAACAAGATTCACATACATTAAACGAGTCCATCTCATTTGATTTCAAAAGTCCATTCTTTTGAAGTGTACGCATTCGATTCTTGTTTATGTGACCAAGGCGACAATGCCATAAGTAGGAATCACTCAAATCCTTTTTGAGTTTCTTGGTGCTAGTATGGTATATTGAGCTACTAGATGATGTATCATCATGAACCAATTCATAAATTCCATTTAAAGGCGAAGCCTTAAAATAGAATACATTATCTAAATAAACGTGGATATCATCATTAACAAAATTAAGATAAAAACCACATTGTTTTAAACGGGAAACTGAAATAATGTTTCGACATAAATCCGGTGCATACAAAACATTGTTCAAAATAAGTTCCAAACCACTTGGAAGCTTTAATACAAAGTCTCCTTAAGCCTTCACTTGCACTTTGGCTCCATTATCCATAAAGAGACTTGATGTTCCCGCTTGCTTGCTACTTCTTTTGAACCCCTGCAAAGAATTGCAAATGTGAGTTCCACATCCAGTGTCCAATACCCATGTATTAGAAGAAGTAATACTAAGCTCTATATATACCATATATATATTACCTGAGGTTTGCCCCACATCCCTCTTTTCCTTCAACTCCTTAAGGTAGACCGGGCAGTTGCGTTTCCAGTGACCCATTTCACCGCAACCGAAGCACGGGTCTTCCTTGGGGTTTGCTTGTCCGGCAACCTTTTGCTTGTTGTTCTTGTTTTTGGTTGGGGTAACCATCTTCCCCTTTCCCTTGACTTGATGGGCGGGTCCTTTCCTCTTAGCCGCCTTTGGCTTAGAGGTGTTATTACCTTTGGACCCACCATCATTGACCATTAGCACGGGTGAAGCCCTCTTACCCATGCTAGTTTCCGCCGTCCTAAGCATGCCATGAAGTTCGCCAATGGTCTTATCCATCCCATTCATATTGTAATTAATTACAAATTGGTCAAACCTCTTTGACAAGGAGTTTAGGATAAGATCCGTAGCTAGCTCATTAGATATGTTGAGATTAAGATGGTTTGCGCGATCAATGAGGCTTTTCATCTTAAGGACATAAGATGAAACGGATTGGGAGTCGTCCATACGACATGCATGAAGCGCTCGACACGTGCTTGTTGAAGGAACATCTCCTTCAATTGCGTGATCGTGTCGTATGCAGTATGATGCTCGAAATCCTTTTGGAGTTCGGGTATCATAGTCCCAAGCATTAGGCAGGCGACTTGCACCGAATCGGTGCAATACTTATCCCAATAAGCCATGCCTTCCGTATCATCCTCTTCGGGTTGATCGGGAATGGGGTCTTCCAACACATACGCTTTATCCTCGAGTTTGAGGACAATCCTAAGATTGCGGAACCAATCCATAAAGTTCGTATGGTTGAGTTTGTCTTTCTCGAGGAGAGACCTTAACGATAGGTTGTTCAGGTTAATAGGTGCGTTTTGCATATTGTTGTTATTGGCGGCCATCTACAAAATTTAACAAAGTTCATTTAAGTATCGATTTTAAATTTAATAAATAATACCCTTTAAATATTAATTGACTTATTAAATATTAGAATCCAACGGTAAATCAAATTTCGGTTAGGTGACCTTTATCCTGTTATTTGATTTAGCTAGGTAGTCATTTATATGACAATTGCAATCCTTTTGCAACTTCTAAATTATGGGATCATGCAATCCTTTTGCATGGCATATTTATCCCATCAACGCCTATTTGTTTCTCATGCTTCGGTGACCCTAAGTTCATGATTCCCAAATCAAGTCGTCCTACTTGTGTAAACTTGTAAAATTCAACATACAAGTGGTTAGGTGACCTTTATCCCACAAGTGTGCGAAATTCACCTTAATCATATTAGTTTGCTCATAACGGTTAGGTGACCTTTATCCCATTATGAGTTCCCTAATATTTTTAAGTGTTGCACAAAAGGATGGCGTTTAACTTATTTACCTTGTTAATAGAAGGGATTTTAAGTTTTCATTAATTCTAGTTTAAGAAAACTTTTATGCCATACACCAACATGCATTTAGTGTATGGTTTATTTGAAATCCATTTTCATGTCATGTAATTTTAGCCAATTACTTGATATAAACCATTTTATACATATGATCCTTATCATGTTCTTAATGTCCTTTTAGCCATTTCAATTTAACCGATTAAATTGTGGTTTGGTAAATTTCATGTTGTTAATAATTCAACCAATTTAAATTTTAGTTTTGCTTGTTATTAACTTGTGTGATAACTTGTTGTATTAACATACACAATCCACAATCATACAAGAAATTAAAACAACCACGCATGCAAAATAAATGTTCACAATCAAGCCTTTTGGTAGACATTTTGTTTAGCCGAAAACAAAATGCCACCGGTCAATGGGTAAAACACAAAGTAAGAGGTTTTAACCTCCCACTTAACCTTGCATCCACATGCTTCTTGTGTTCTTCCTTGTGTTCTTCATGCATCTTCATCTTGTTACAAAATATATCCTAATACATTTTGTCTAGAAAATGAAAATACAACCTAATCTACTTTACATACCAAATGTAAAATAAATTACATAACCAAATGAATGAATATTACAACCAAATGAATAAATTAATTATTACATACCAAATGAATAATACAAATCATTCAAACACACATGCATTCAAACATAAGGTCAAGGCATTGATTGTGAACTACAACATATGAACAAAAATGACCAATTTGCAAGTTCCAAACCCTCTTGGAACCTCCAAGAATTCGGCCAACCTTACAAACCCACCCAAACCCGAACATTTTTTTTACATTCCATATTCATGCATGTGTATGGAATGCAAATATATTGGGTTTAAAGACCATAAAAGAAGCATAATCCATAGACTTCGGCTCTAGATACCATTGATGGAATTCAATGAGTCCATAAAACATGTCATTAAGGTTAACATAGTTACAAAACCAACTTGTAATTGTTAAGAAAGCGGAAGCAAGATTATCAATAAAACAAGTTTATATGTTAAACATTTAGTTGAATTCCATGTTAATATCAAGTCTTGAAATCATGCTTACAAATATAACAAGATTAGAAGGGTGTTTATACCTCCTCTAAGAATGTAGAAGGCTGAAATTTGGACAGCAAGAAGCTAGAAGAAGATGATGCAAAATGGAGCTTCAAAAGGATGAAACCTCAAGGAGAAATACCCCAAACTATACACCAACACTTAGCCTTTAGTTAGGATTTTATTGCAACTTGAAATTTAGCTTACAACCCATAAAATAAACTCTCTTTCTCTCCCTATACCTCACGGCCAGAAGACAGCAAAGAAGGAGCAGAATGCAGTTTTTTTTGTGTTAGTTTAATGTGTATTGCAAGTCACACTTGAGTCAAGGCCCTTGGTAAACTAATAGGCATGTACCTTGGCACTTGTGTGGTCTTAAAATAAACAAACACAAGCATGGGTGTGGCATATTGGAGACCAAAATTCTTCACACCACATATATATTTTATAACAAGATTTATTTTATAAAACTTGTATTTATTTTATAAAACTTGTATAAAATAAACATGTATTTGTTACTTGTAATTATTTTATAAACCATTTTATAAAATATAACACAACATAATTATTTAAACCTATAAATAATTAAATCCACATCATATATAAATTATCCAAATAATTTATCTCAAGTGATCATAATTTAGAAAACCGAATTTCTAAAGTTCAAGTGTCGCGTATTCATTTAACAATCCAACCGTTAAAATAAATACATATAAAGTTTTGGTAAGCTTGTTATTGGGTATGACCCGACTTGGATCATAACATAGTGACCACGTTAATTTAATATGTCTCTCGGGCATACGAAATACCTTCATGATTTCCTTCGGTAATCGTCACAACTTTTGGACACTGAGAATCCATGTGCCCAAAGATAGCACAACATGCACATCTTGGGGGGCTTCCATTCATATTCTACTTTTAAAGTGAATACGGTTTTGCTCTTCCCATCAATACTAGGAATCGTCATTTTAATGTTTTCTTTGAAGTCCTTATTCGACGACATTTCTATCAACGCACGAGCATAATTAGGCTATCCCCATGACTCCAAACACATAGCACTCGTGTATGAGTCCAACATCATAGGCGAACCAATATGAGATGCTGTTACACTCAACCCGGTCTCAGTAAAACCCGCAAGCAGAACATCATGAATCTTCACCCAAACCGGCACACGTATCAAGTCCTCTTTCGTTAATGGAACATCCGGAGACCATGCATTAAGAATGATAGGAATTGAACGGATAATCCATGGTTCGGATTCTAACACTCCTTGCAAACCTTTTTATGTAGCAAATTTAAAGAAGAAGAAACCTTTAGAGTTCATCATAATCTTTTCAAGACTAAACTTCTTTCATACGTTAGTAACATAGTTTTTAACCACCGGATATGCTACTCGCTTGCCTATAAAATACCCATAGAGAGTATTATTGTACCGTTCATTCACTTCCAATATAGTTTCAAGTGGAAGCTCAACATCTATACCATCATCAAGATTAGCAGAAGGTTCAGTAAACCTAAAACTCACTATCTTTTTATTTGGATTACCATTAACAGCACCAAGATAGGAAGATTCGGTAATACATTTAGCCTGGACCACATGTGAAAACTTATCAACCTGCGCACACCCAAGCAATTTATCACGCAACATCTCAGGTTTATTATGATTTCCTAGCACCGGGAACTCATATTCAAAATCAGACACCTTAGGTTTACCACCGTCAAACAATTCATCAGAAGAAGAATCACCACCTAGGGAAAGTTGTAAGATGGTTAGGCCACTTCCTATTGTGGCTAAACTATTTATCCTCTTAACTTTGCACATCAGTGCCACATCAACACCAAAATCCTATAACTAACCCATAACTAAAGACTCTCTGTACAATACTTCTTTTTATATACAATGTATAAGCAATAAAGCATCAAATACAAATAATTAAGGGTGAATGGACCTTACTATATCTAAGAGCTCTTGCCAAATTCACGGTGAAAGCGGGTACCTAACATGGGTAACTAAGCTGTGCCTATGGTCCATTACGGATAACTACAGGTAACTAGCGAGTAATGACGGATAATGGAATCATAGGGAGTGGTCTTATGAGAGGTTGCAAAACAGTTATGCATGATGTGACACTGTAGCTCTTACCATTTTTGTTTAATTATTACTCCGTAAATTATTAATTTCCTTATCTAAATATTATACATATATTCATTTTTTTTATTTTTTTATTCTTTCTCCTCTGCCACACTCCACCACCTTCTCTCTCTAAAATTTTTATCCTCCTACTTCTCAAAACCCTAGATCTAGTATTGTGCTCGCTACCATCTTCACCGCTTCCCTCCTTCTTTTCCACTGCTCCTGCCGGTTTGCATCTCCGGGAAGCTGGGTAAGTACCATGATACATTCGGGTTAGTCAAGTTTTTACGTGTCGTTGGGCGTAAAATAATCCTAATAATATTTGGCTAGTAGTTTAATAATCTGTAAGGTTGAGGCTTAAATCTAACTGTCACTCCTAATCTTAAAAGGTAGTAGTGGGAGTATGACCTAGGGTCGTTCTTTAAAAAGCAGAGAATATGAAAACATGTAACTTAAAAATCTTTGGTTAATTAGATGGGAGTTTTAATAGTGAAGGTTGATTTAGTTTTTACACTAATAAAGTAAAATGCATAAAAGTAAATAGGGCGGAGGTATCGCGATTTATGCTTCGATCAGGGGCATGGCTGCTATGACAGTGATCTGTATTGGTGCTAGGTAGTTAAATATTTTAAATGCAAAGGAAGAGGTAGTTTTATCCTATAGAATGAGTCAATTCGACAAGCCTACCAGACTCTGGTTTGAGTGTTGGTCAATACTAATAGTCCGGTATGTCATTTGGGGTTGAGGAATTGCAGTGTTATTACTGAGAGAACTTGTTTTTCAGTTAACAATTCAGATAGGAGAGCAGCCATTGTTCTAGTTTTACTCCCTCATCACGAACGCGGACGTTCATATCTGAGTATAGATTGTTGAATGACAAAGTTTACAAATGTCCTTGGGATTCACTAGAGTAGGTTGACATGGTTTATTAATGCTAGTCTACTTATTTGTCATTTAATTCAGAGAGTTATCTAATCCTATTATACGTCTTTAAGTTGTCAGACTAGTAGATAAGGAAATAGGGAACGTCTAGGTGATTCATTCTAGCAAACTAAGAAGACATACTATTCATAAGGTAATAGGTCCGGTCTGTTTAGGCGTTTCAGTAGCAGGCAATTAAGATGAATAAACCGTAGTGGTATTTATCTCAGGAATCCTTCCTAAGATAATGGCTGCTTAATTTACAGGTTGAATTTACCTCTAATCTTATAATCCTTATTTCCTATTAGCACACGAGGTGTCGGGAATATAATGGCCATGTCGAGTTCATAGAATCTATCAGGCATGATTAACTAAGAACCTAAGCGTAATGAGTTAGCTACTCTCGTGGGTAAGACTAGGTTCTAAGCCACATTAGAAGTTGGATAAATAACGATTACTAAACGTGAAATCGAACATTCCTTATTTTTATCCAATGGCTAACCGCCACAACAGTATCAATTTAATAATTAACTACTTTAACACATACACCCGCCATAGCAACCACTCAAATATCGCTAGCATGGCAATTGAATCACAAGGAAAATAAAGATAAAAATAAATGAATAAAAACATACTTAAATTAAATAAATAATAATTGCTTGGATTAAAACCTGGAATGACATTTATACAAATATATGACCGTCTAGTGCACTTTCTAGCTCAACCTCCTTAATTACTAATCAAAGAGATTAGCAATTAATTACAAATATAAAATGTGATGGTTGGTGTGATGGTTAGGATCCCATATAAAAGTATTGATTTTTGGAGCTAAACGGCCACTAAAGTACCCTCAAATATAATTAGGTTTGGAAGGAAAAAAATTGAAACTCCACTAAATTTTCATCCTGAATTCGCCACCGGATGTGGGATACCTTCAAAACTCACCCAAACCTCTTTTTCATTTTCTTAAAGGCATTTTTCATTACTTTCTAACTACTAGAATTGGAATTTCTTCCGATTTAATTAAACTATGTATGTATGTTTGTATGTATGTGTATGTATGTATGTATGTATGTATGTATGTACGTATGTACGTACGTAGGTACGTACGTATGTATGTACGTAGGTATGTAGGTATGTTGTTTGTATGTATGTATGTATGTATGTATGTATGTATGTATGTATGTATGTATGTATGTATGTATACTAGGTTTTGGAGCCCGTGCGTTGCACGTTGGAATTCATATTATTTCTAAGATACCGTACTTATAATATTAGTAACATCACATAGAAACTTATACAATTTTTGTCACATATCTGATATGAATGAAACATATTTAAAAATAAAATTATACTTGGTGGAAATCATAATACTGTAACATAATTCAAATATTTCTAAAAAAACATTATACATACATAATAGTTCAAAGATATCATACCAATGAAATTTTTTTAAAACGTTTCTTCAATTAAGTCTATAAGTGTTGCAAGACTTCTTTGTATACCACATTTTTTGTTGTGTTGGAAATTTTGTTATCCTTGTCTAAGATTAATATCTTGATTCCTTCCCGATTAGTAACCCGAGATAGTGCAACGTATAGTTGTCCATGACTAAACACCGGTTTTGGAAGAAATAAATCAACACGCGATAGTGATTGTCCTTGACTTTTATTTATTTTCATTGCAAAGCAAACCGACAACGGATATTGTCTTCTTTGGAATTTGAAAGGTATTCTCTTGTCCGTCAGTATGATAAGCATACGTGATAACGCTGTAATCTTCCCCACGTTTGAGCCTGTTAAAATTTTTTCCTTGATGATTTTTTCTCCTAAGTGCACAATTTGTAAACGTGTACAGTTACACAAACCTCCTGCCTGATCTATATTTCGAAGTAACATAACTGGTACACCAATTTTGAGCCTCAGATTGTGCTTTGGTAAACCACCAACTTCAATGCTATTTAGGAAATCGGTAGTGTATAGTTCACTATTAAAGTCAGTGTTTCTCTGTGACACACATATACTGTCTGAGCTCAAATATGACCTTTCTTCTCTGTCCAAATACATCATCATTCTATCATTAATGATGTTAACTACTTCATGAGTTGGAGCAAGAATTGCACGTTGCTGATAATATTCTGGATTGCCAAGATTAAAAAGATAATCTGGATAAATAGTTGAGATGATCGAACCAATTGGATCATCAAGATCTGTTATCAAAAGATCTTGTGGAATTTTAATATCAAAAACTTCGTCTTCAGATTCACCGACATCACCGTTGCCTATGTCAAGTATCCATTGAGCAAAAATTCTAGTATTGGTATCAGTTTCAATACCACATAATCTCATGTTAACTGTAAGTTTTAAAAAAGTAACATAATCCCACAAATAGGAAGAATTTAGAGATACACCTACTATATCTTCTCTTTTACCTTTTTGAATAACCGGTAATATTTGTCTAAAGTCACCACCAAACACAACTATTTTACCCCCAAAGAGAGTATCCATACTGTCAGGATTGGATTGACGACATATATCACGCATAGAATGATCCAGTGCTTCAATGCACATCTTGTTAACCATCGGGGCCTCATCCCAAATAAACAGTTTTGTTCTCCGAATAAGCTCACCCAATTTGCTGCTTGGAGAAATAGAACAAAATGACTCATCCGTAGGATGAAGCGGTATGTGAAAACGTGAATGCGCCGTTCGACCTCCAGCTAATAGCAAAGCTGCTATCCCACTTGACGCAACATTTAAAACAATTTCTCCTTTTCTGCGCAATTCAGCTGAGAGTGTTTTCCAAAGGAAGGTTTTTCCAGTACCACCATAACCGTACAAAAAGAACACACCTCCTTTGCCGTGATTAACCGCTTTTATTATCTGATCGTATGCCTCCTTTTGTTCGTATGTTAACTTTGTAATGAAATCTGAATGTTCATTTGTAAGTGAAATTTTGTCGTAGGAGAGCTCATCTATAATAAGATGGTTTTCTGAAATATTTCTTGTATCATTCGATGGGCATGGAATTGAACTAAAACTTCTCAATGAACTACTATTGCGTTGAAGTAGTTTGTCAATCTCTTGTAAAGTCAAATCTTTTAATAGTTCAATCTCAATTTGTGTCCCTGCAATCAATTAAATTTAATTTAATAATATACTACAATATGACAATTGAAGTATAATATAATTTAAATATCCTTACCTGTTCTATGCGGATGAACGATATCCACCGACAAAAATCGAAATGTTTTCTCAAATACAACTTCCGACCGACTCATAGTGTTAGATAATAGTAACTGTGCAAATAATTTTCTGACGAAATGACCACCCTCCCCAAAAAAAAATGCATCTTGTATACCTTCTATATACTCCTTATCATCATCCAATAAACCTAAATCGTAGCAGGCGTCTCTGTAGCTATTAAATATCTGACCATTTACCGTGCGGATATCTTCATAGGAAGTTGGACCTTTAACCTTGTTGAGAAGTATTCTAAGAAAAAAAAGATCACCAGACGCTGGTGCCACATGATGAATACGACCAATTGCACCGGTGTTTATTTTACGCCTAATCCAACTTCGATTATCTTTATTCCAATGAACTTTGTCGGGAATTCAACATAAGTCAATTCGCGTGCTTCTTGGTTAGAAGCGTTACAATTCATCCGTTCGATGAACATTGACGTATTGACTGATGGCTTTTCTAAAACCTCATCAATTAATTCCTCTTCATCAAAAATGATTTGCTGTTGTCCCTCCAAATGGAATGGTAGTCTTATAACGCTGGGGTAATGATGATGTATATCGAACTTCATAATCTTCCAAACGGCTTCACACGATGAAACATACCGACAATCGTAGTATTCTTGAATTTCATCAGTTTCTGCATTACATAGCTGCGCTGTAATCCTATCATTACCTTTGTTGATATATTTGAACAAATAACTAATTGAAGCAACTTGGTTACACCACTCAACATTGAGTTGGACTTGGTACCTTTTAAGGAGGTAAGGATTATAAGCTACCACACTTCTGTTATCCAATTCATGACCTTGTTTTGTTACCATTCTTCCATCATCCCTTCTTCGGTAAATTGGATAACCGTCTTCATCGGTTTTTGTTACATCCGAGAAAGGTTTTGGAAACCGTTTTGTACATTTTCTGTCTGAATCAGTGCACTGGCACGATGGATTCTTTTCACCGCAAGGACCGTGAATCATTAAATCTGACACGAGTTGATAAAGTTCTGGTTCTTCGATTTCATCCGGTATTTCAGCACATATATACTGATCTACATCTTTTGGTTGAGGCATTTTGTTTCTTTCATCAAGGAATAAGCAGATATGGGCATGAGGCAAACCACGTTTCTGAAATTCAACGGTATAGACTTCTAAAAAATAAAGAAACAAATTATTAATAAGGATGTTCTATATTATTGAATAATCTAAAATTTTGTTGTATATTAATGATTATTCAATTAGTATGTAGGTGTTTCATAGAATTAAATATTTTAACAGAAGATTATATACAAAAACTAATTAAAAAGTAATAGACAAACCTACTTTAACAGTACCAAATAATTTTTTTCCTGATATCTTTCATGAGTTGACCGAGCTTCATTTTAAACATCCTTGCGCAAAAAGATGGTTTGTCTTCTGGTTTAAAACCGGTCTCGTCCAATTCTCTTGTGATTTCTGGCCACTTTGGATTACATGTGAAAGTTAAAAATAAGTCCGGATGGCAAAATACACGAAAAGTGCCATAGCATCATGATAATTCTCAATCATATATCTAGCACTCCCTGTGAATGACGAAGGAAGTTTTATCCTATTTCCCATCATACTATTTTCCGAAGTACCTGACGCCACTGAATTCAGTAAGTTTGTGTAAGTATCTGCTCTTAGAATATTCTAATTTTTCCTGATGTATGAGATTCTTTCGGCCTCAATCATAGTGTAAGCATCAACTACAAATTGTTGGTACAACTTACGACCCAAGTGCACAAGTGTGGGAACAACACGTTCTTGAAGTTTATATGCAAAGAATTCACGCATAGTAACCCTCTTTTTCACTCTTGTGGAATGCTCATCGACATCACGATGAAGAATGTCTGTCTTGTACCCATCTTCTGCATAAATAAACAGAAGTGGATATTGTAGGGCTAAATATTCGGTGTGAAGCTCAAAAATTCTTTTTAACCCTTCAATACGACTGTCTATTATAATATCCCTTTCGTCATACAAAGAAACATTGATATCACCAACAATAAGTGCTGCTACTTCGTCTACCGTTGGCAGATTATAATTACATCCATCTTTGGTTCGTCTACCAATTGACTTAATTTTCATTTCAAAATTAGGTGTTTCTAGAAACCGGTCATGAGCCATCCTAAATGTCTTGACAAGAGGATTATGTTCATCGAGAACTTCCATTATTTGACGAATGAGATCCTCGTCTAGTGAATAGCGTGAAGACGAAGGCTTTGTTTTGTTTTTTCCACTGTTATGAATTCAACCAATCATAAATATGAATGTTAATATTCTCATATATTAATTTAGTACATTGTTTATTTGATGTTAAGCTATATGAATTACACGAATCATACCTGATTGCTTCTTTCCTGTTATTTATTTCATTTACAGTATCATATATGTATAATTGTCCAAATCTTGGTTTTCGACCATCCGTTGGTAATAAACCTCCATATTGGTGACAATTTTGACCACGAATACAAAATGTATAAGGGCCACGACCTTTGTTTACACGATCGTCCACCTTGCCACCCATTAAAGTAAATGCAAAAATCATGTTGTACTGTCGAACATTCTCAATGAAATGTTGACTCTTGGGATGATTGTTAGTATATAGATCCCAAATTAGTTTAGGAGGAGGTTTGTTGAATTCGGGCAGCGCTATTTTACCTTTCAAACAACAAAGTGAGAATGCCTGGGAGAAACCGTATTTTTTTCCCTACTTTCGTATTATGCCATAATTTAGCACCACAAGCGGAACATATATAAGTAAGATTGCCGTAATCAACATAGTCTGCCAAAAATAACAATTTATTGGTTTAATTTATAAAATATAACATAGCTTAACAAATTAAAAAAAGTTATAAGAACAACCCTTTGAAGTTCCTTTGAATGATTTATTTTGAAGATCATCAGTGTTTACTTCGTCAAGATCAAAGGGTATCGGTGTAATATTTCCTTCCAATGCTTGTTGTTTTGATTCCGCTTTGACCGTACTTTAAAAAATGCCAACTTAAAAAGGTAAGTATGTAGATTTTAAAAGATAAAACATGTTTGAATATTATATATGTCATAAATAATTACCTTTGGATACACTGTATGATGAAGTGTAACATTTGTCAGTATTATTAAGTGATTCCTTTGATATTCTAAGAGATGGTGTTAACGGTGCCAGAGTTGCAATATTATATGAACATTCACCCGTTGTATTTGTCGTATGTTAAAAAATATTTTCTTTCAGCATACTTGATGTATATTGGGTTGTAGATGAAGTCACCACTTTTGATCGAGTTGTGTTGGTTATATCTGAATAACCAATGTATAAGATTTGAATTTAGAAATTCAGAATAAATATTATTTTCATATATACACCATACATTACAAAACTTTTGTTGTAATAACATGAAACACCTGTTAGAATTGAACACGATGGCGAGGATAGTTGTCCAATTGCTGCTGTTGTACTTTGTTTTTTGTGTTTCATCATAATGTTACCAATGATTGTGTAATGACCCGGATTTTTTCGACCGTTCTATACTTATAAGACTAATATTTACATAAATCAAACCTTACCAACATGATAAACAATCCCAATTTGTTGAGACTTATGTTTTTTTTTTTTTTTGAAAAGAGTTTTACACAACGTTTGACCGTCCAATTTGACCGATGATATCACGAACTATATAACACAAGATAATTATACGATTATGTATATATACATATCTATACATATTTAACTTGATTTAAGCATGGTTTAACATTTCATTGTGAACTAACAACAATGAGTTATAAGTATACTTTGAGACCACTAACTTAAGTTTTCAAAACGATAACTATATGTAACGTTCTTTGACATATATACTTACAATCTATAATGTGTTGGTGATTTAGTCACCAATATGATTTAAGTATAATGGGTTTAATTTGTAACCAAAATAATCTTGATAAATATCGAACAAGTTTGGGAAGTGTGGAGTGCACACTTGTTTGAACTTATCTTGATTATGACGGGGGTTCGGGGGCAGCGCCCCCGATAAGCGGGGTCCAAAGGGTGGCAACCCCTGGCGGGGTCTAAGGGGCAGAGCCCCTGGCTGGGGTCGAGCTGCCAGGCCAGCTTGGAAATTTTTTTTTGGGCTAACATTGCTTTATTAAAAATGTCTTAAAATTTTATTTTCGGCCCGGTTTGACCCAAAATAAAAGCCCGGTTTTGAGCTTCTTTTACCGTATCATACCCAGCATCTATACGTATTTACTATTGGTAAATACACATCAAATCCACATCCTTATCAGCCTTAGATCTGCCCTAGATAAGAGGGAATCTTATTTGTAAGCTAGCATACATTATTACTCAAAAATTCAACACAAAAATTTGTCCTTGTTCCCTCAACAACCAGACTGTCCTATAAGTATCACCATCACCTTGGTTTTTCATTTCATTTGTGTAACCATTTTTCTCTAACCAAAAACACACTCTTAGGAACTCTAAGTGTTCTTCACAATCTCAGCAAATACTCATGAAGAACTAGCTTCAAGAACAACCTATAATCATCATAAGAAAGTTTAATCAAGATTATTTCCTATCTTTTCCAGTAGCCTTATCCAAGTAACTTGAGGTAGTAACCTTATTCATAATCTTATTCGATTCATATTTATATAGCTATCTTATTTCGTGTTATAAAATTTTTAACAACAAGAACATAGTTTGAATGATTTCAAACCTGTTCGCAAACTAAATAGATCCTTCTAACTTAACTTTTAAAACAAAATCGGGTATCCGAAGCTAGTTTAGCTACGAAATTAATTAGAGTAAAACTAAACTAATTATATCTTTGCTAATTAATATGATATTTTATATATATTTACTTATGATTTGATTTTATATATTTCAGGACCACCCGTAAACAACACGAGAAGATTAATCATAAGACCTCATGATTGTACGCAACACGTCATTTGACAACACGGTACTTTATGTACGCAACACGTCATTTTACAACATGGTACCATGGGTCGAGATTAATTCTGATCAATACGAATACGATGGGGTCTTTATTTATTTTATTGAGCAACTAATTGTGGACCATTAATAACAGACTGCTAACTACGGACTAAGAAAATATTAAAAGTATTAAAAGTATATATATATGTAACGATTACTTGAAAAGAAGATATGTTGATATATTATATATATGGTTTGGTTCGTGATATCAATCGGAGACCAAGTCGTGTTATATATCTTCAAGGCAAAAGTGAGTATATAGTCCCACTTTCAAACTCTAAATATTTCGGGATGAGAATACATGCATTTTATGATTTACGTTATGGACACAAGTGATTAAAAATATATATTCTACGTTGATTTGTACCACTGGCATACCTCCCTGTAACTTGGTAACTACTATTTACATGCGGTATTGTAAACGCGAATCCTGTTGATAGATCTATCGGGCCTGACAACCCCAACCGGACTGGACGACCAGTATTCAACGGTTGCACAGTACTTCGTTTCGGTGACAACACTTGGTACGGTGTAGTAAGATTTCATAATAAAGGGAATATACGACGTTGATTAAATGTTAAGTATGGTTATCAAGTGCTCAACAACTTAGAATATTTTTTTTATTAAAACGTTTATATATGAAATCTTGTGGTCTATATTTATAATGCTGCCGGCATTAAACCTATATCTCACCAACTTTATGTTGACGTTTTAAGCATGTTTATTCTCAGGTGATAACTAAAAGCTTCCGCTGCAACATGTTGAATTTAAGCAAGATCTTGAGTATGCATATTTGTGTCAAAAATAAAACTGCATATCGGAGAATTTGTAATGTAAAATACGTTGGAAATCATGTTGTTATCATCACATGTAAAATTTGTAAGGCTAAGATTATCGCTAAACGATAATCATTATTATGTTGTTTAAACCTTGTATTTGTAATAAAAGCTATGGTTTGTATTGTAAAAACGAATGCAGTTTTTGAAAAACGTCGCATATAGAGGTCAATACCTCGCGATGAAATCATATGTTATTATATTCGTCCTTATGGTTAAGGTCGGGTTATGACAGATTGTCTTTGCCGTGGAAGAAATTTCTAAAAATAATAGACATGTATTAGTTAATATTTGATGTATAGTGAATATGGCTGAATACTAAATCTCAAAATATATGCCAAGAGTAACTTTCTATAAAATTCAGATTAATAAAAAGAGTAAGTAGTACCTGGATTTGATGCGTTAACATAAAAATAGTTATTCATCCTTGTAGGTTGTTTTCGTTTATTTGTAACTGGTTTCGAAATATTTGTCTCATTTTTATTTGATTTATTTAAACGTGAAGATCTTCTGAAGTTATTATTCATGACAATACAGTTTGACCAAAATTATCTGTTAACTTAGGTTTTTAAAGATAATGAAGGATTATGTTTGTTATGATGCAGAATTTCAAATTTCGAAGTTGAAAATGAGATTATGGTTATTGACTAAATACCAATGGATAAAGAAATATTTTGTGTTATACTTGACTTTATTGGTAACAGGAACTAACATCCATAATGTGTAGGGATTAGAATATGGTATATTTGGTTTGAAAGTAATCACAATTTCTAATAAAGTGATAACTATTTTTATTAGTGTTTAGTAGTTTATTATACATTACTTAACTCAATTGGTTAGTAACTATAGTGCTGTTAGTAATACATTTATTGAAAAGACAAAAAATTAAGAAGAAGAAATGTGCCAACACTGATATCATAATATAAAGAGGCATTTATATTAATATTATAGGAGTAATTTGCATAGTTGTTACAATTTTTTTTTCCCATAATACTAACATAAATGTAATTATAGGGAAAAAACACAAATCTAATTAATACCATATTGATTTACAAAAAGCTTCAACTCATAAGCCCAAAAGCACGACATGCATCCTGGTTTCTTTAGTTCAAACCCAATTCTTCTTGGTAAATAACCATTGTGACTGGATATAGGGCACCTTGTTTCCACGTCAGCAAAAGGATGGTGGTTCATTCTCCAGGTTTGATGTATGAGGTCATAAACCTTTGTTCTCACAGCAACCACATAATCCGGTATCGGTGGGAATGTCTGATTAAGAATTTTTAAACCGATTTCCTTTTCATTTACATCGTGAGAAGCAAACATAACCAAACCATAAACATAAACAGCCTCTACTAATTGGCAGTTTGATGCTTGTTTTAAATAACGGAGGTCATCTTGGGTGTATTTTCCATCAAGATAAATTAACAAACCCCTGCAAAAAATCGCATTAGGGTTTTTATTTACCAAACAATGATGGTAAAGATAAATCATTTGAGGGATACCCCAATACCCTACAGGTAAACGATCAAAGGAAAGCCTTTGATAAACCAATGGATGCTGGGATTGCTTATAAAAGGCTTTGCAAACCAATCGAGCAACACCCAATTGAGTCGAAGAATTTTGTCCGACTCTTGATAATATTTCACCAAGCAAATCATCAGGAAGAAGATCGACAATATTGTTGATCTTATTAATTTTAATTTTTTTCATTATTTTTTAAAAGATATAAAATCTGGAAAATAAAGTTGAAGTTTTTTTGAATGGTGTGTACTTGAGACCTTGACCTTCTGTAGCAGCAGAAAGTAATATCAGAATGATGATATTTTAGCCGCCTGAAAAGTAAGCCTTGAAAGTTGTTTTTTGGGGTTAATGATGCGACGTGGTATGGGAACGCGTGTGCAGTTAAATGATGATATGGTTACTTCCTCAAACATCTTTCAAATACTTTTATAAAAAAGCTCAATATGGAAAGTATAATTAAAGTATAATTGTAATTTTATTTTTTTATTTGAAAAGCAAACATTTTTTACATAAGTTTTTTAGTTTTATTTTAAAATTAAATAAAAAGGAAATTCGAATATTTAACACTTTTAGAAAAGATTTGACTCAACATAGGTGGAGAAATGGATTGTAGAATATTCTTTTAAATTACATATATTTGTTGTATTATTTACAAAAAGTATTAATTTTTTTTAATAGATATCTTTGTGTGAAGTAGACAATTGATAGGTATTGTAGAACATGAAAGTAGTTGAAACTAATGCAAGTTTTAGTGTGAAAATGATGGGTTTAAAGTAGTTTTTGGGCTAATAAATTGACATGATATGTCAACACTTGTCCAATGGTATGATTATAAAATTAAAAAAAAAATATAGTTGTAAAATATCATATAATCATTTTATATGAAGAGACATTTTAGGAATTAATGGTCAAAAAATGTCCAATTTTCTAAACATATTATATATTTCATTATTTAACAATTAATTGTTTTTGATGGAACATTTATACTAATATCAATTAAACATATTATAACAGTTAAATTGATACCAAACTTAAAGGAAAAATGAAACATTTATACTAATATCCTTCTGAAAATTTATAATAATAATAGATGAGTAATTTTGATACAAAATAACAAAAGATTTTTCACATAATAATAACATAAATTTAATTATACCTAAATCGATTTATAATCAAACATAACTCATAAGCCCAAAAACAAGACATACACTCTGGTATGGTGAGTTCAAAGCCATGAACATATGGGAAATAACCTACGTGACCGGATATAGGGCAAGTGGTTGCCAAGTTAGCAAAAGGATGGAGGTTCCTTCACCATAATTGTTGTAACAAACCATAAACATCCATTCTGACAAAAACCACCAAATTCGGCAATGGTGGAAATCTTGCATTAAGTATTTTTAAACCCTTATCCTTTTCCTCCAAATCATGAGATGAAAACATGATCAAACCATAAACATAAACTGCCTGATTAAGACCATAGTTTGATGCTTCTTCTAAATAACGAAGCCCTAAGTAGGTGTTTACTCCATTGAAATAACTTATCAAACCCAATCGAAAAATAGCATTAGGGTTTTTATTTATCACACACCGATGGAGAAGATAGACCATTTCCGGGATACCCCAAGCTAAGATAGGCCACCGATCTAATGAAAGCCTTCGATAAACCAAATAATGTTCGGATTGCTTAAGAAAGTCTTTGCAAACCAATCTGGCAACAGACAAGTGAAGCGATGATTGTTGACCGACTCTTGACAATATTTCACCAAGTATGTCATTACGAAGAACATCTAGAATATTCTTTGAAAGTGGATCCATTTTTGTATTATTTGAAAAAAGTAAAAAAAGGATGGAAAATGAAGTTGATGTTTACGTATTTGAAAAATGCAAGTTTCTTTCTGACAAGTAAGGGTTTAAAGTAGATTTTGGGGGCTACTGAATCGAGTTGGTAGGTTAACACGTATGTACAACAATAAATGCTCCAAAATTTATAACTTTAATTTCCTTCTAAATTTAATTTTATAAAGGAAAAGGAAAAGTCACATTTTAATTAATACGGTAGTGTGTTACGTTTATAAAAAGAGGTCAATCTTAATAAAAACCTCAACACAAAAAACATCAACACAAAACACAATAAAATTTAAAGAAAACAAATTAGATTGTTATCCATATCAAGGTGGATATGGAGGACAAATAGTGCACGGAAAACATAATTATATAGTTTACATGTCATTGGAATTCCATAGAAGAAAACCAAAATTAACTGTTAACAAATGAATGTTGTTTAAATCATGAATCGGATGAGCGTAAACGTTTGGGACGATCAGAGAATTTAACCTTGGTTGTTGAAGACTTAACAGATGGTGGAGATTTGATTCCTTCTTGTTTGATTTTTTTAAGAGGTGGGCTGAAACAGGTATCATGACTGAGATCAACGGTCTGACTTCCAGAAGCATTAGAGGCACACTACAAAAGTAAATTATAAGTTGTTATCAAAATAATAATTATTAAAAATGACCGTGATATAAACAAAATTTAGAACTGAGTATTATATAATGTATTCATGCATTCCCAACTGAAGTAAGTTTCTCAGATGATTCTTCAATCTCAACATCTTCAAAAACTACTTGTTGATCGACCTTAATGATATTAAAGATAGGTTAAGAAACTATTGATATTTTAGACATCACACAAATAGCAAGTTAAAATGAATAAAAATACAAAAAAGAAAAAAAAGAAAAGACAATGAGTGCGTATAAAACAACTTATATATTGAATCAAGGTACAAAATCATGTAACAGAATTAAACGTTACCTTGAAACTCTCATAGAGTTCGAAACATGTTGGGTCATCGGTCGCATCTTTAACAGTGTAGTTTCGAATTCCACGTTCTTTGTTATAACCACTAACATCTATCTTAAATAAAAGGGTCTTTTGTATAAGAAGTTCCAGCTCTTCAGGATAATCATCATCTTCAGACAAAGCCTTCATTAACTCATAAGCCGATTGGGTAACGAACTTCTTCACAACAGATTCGAAAACAGTGAAAGACGATGTGCCGGTTTGTTTTTCTACACGAATCGGCACTTTAAACCTGGTATGTAAAAATTTAAAGACAGACTAAGTATGATTAAAGAGAAAAACTAATATTTTGCAAATATATTTATAATGTTTTGTAATTCACCTCACTACCACATCCAGCTTATTGATACAACCGTAACACTTCGGTTCCAAGTTTAAAAGTTGATCAACGTCCAATGTAAGATCACAGTTGGGGATAACAGGTTTAGTACTCTTGTTACACTTCTTGTAGGCAATGTATTACCAAGTGTCGTCGGGAAGAATGGTATTGATTGTGGCCTGAATAATATAAATGCCTTCCTACAATAATTTTAACAAAAAAGTTGAAAATTGGATATATGTTTGGTTAAATATGGGGTCACAAAAATTTATTCAAATGATTACCATGGACGGGTTCAAGCGATCTAAACCAACATACTGAGCCTTTTTAAAAAAGGAGTTTGGATCACGTGCAGAAGAAATTGACAGCGAAGGAGCTAACGAACAAATGGAATCCTCAGAAGAATGGATTTGAGTGAGGCTACGATAACAGTAAGCAAGTTAGTTATTGTAATTGAAGTATCAAACAATGTTCAATAGATGAATGCAAATACAAATTTACTAATAAGTTGTAGAATGTTTGTTTTAAATGCACAATTAATGTACTCATTTTAAGGAGTGAACAAATGATTGGGCATTAAATGAAAATTGGTTTAGTTGTTTTGCGAACTACTATGTTTCATTAAATGTTATTATTATGAATTAAAAAGTGGAATGTACAACAAAGTGAATTATTTACCTTTAGATCATTTATCAATAATAACATTTAATGAGTACTAATAGAATGATTTATTTATCTTATAATGGTTTTTAAATTTATTACTATACTTCGTAGGATAACTAAATGAAGCATTTCAACATGTATATTTCAATTTATTACTTGAATGATTGAGTATCTACTAAATTTGTCTTATTTTTTCTGAAAATGGTTCAACTCTCTTAATACAGAAAATAAGATTAGCCTTTTTAGATTGAAATATATTGAAATATGTTAAATTTAACATAGATAAAGTATTGATTAATATTATGAAGTGAATTTTTTTGGTAATAATGTACCGTTTTCTGAACTCAATGATTTGCGGATGATCGTGTCTATCAAAACGTTCGTGTTTTTCCAGTCGGTAGAAACTGTCAGTTTGTGTATAGTATTTAAACAAAAAAGAACTTAGTATACACAATCAATAAGATTACATAAAAGTTAATAATTAAAAGTAAGATCATCATATAAAAAAACCATATATTTATTGGTTAAAAGGACCAACCTTGGTGCAGTTTGGTGACTCCAAAGTGAATCAATAAGATTACCGAAGCATCATCATCCAAAACTTTCATATGGTTTTCGAAATTCAAGGAAAATTGATCCCATAGAGTTGCATCCAATTGCAAGCCACTATTTAAAAATGACTCAAAAAAGGTGATGTATAAGTGTGTTATGGTTTTAAGAACATGTGTACACAATTTATTCTGAAAATGGTTTAAACTAAAAAGGTGTTAAATATTACTCTAAATCAATGAGCTGAAGATTGATGTACTTGGACTTAAGTTCACCAGTGTTTCGAAATTCCTGTATTTCAGAATAATTTGCTACACGTCCAATAACATATATAGGAACAAAAAAACAAACAAATAAAGATTGTATGACAGTATAAAGTGTTGTAAGTCAAAGCAAAATAAATATTTAAAAAGAAATTCAAAAAAATTGATATAATAAACATTTATTAACCTGCTGAAACTCCAACTTTAAGGCCTTTAGATCTCAAAACATCGAAAGGGATGAAACTAAAACCATTAGTTCCTCTCCATTCGGTTGGTGGGAATGGCACAACAGTTGTTTTCTTAGTAAACATGAGTCTGTACTCATGTTGGATATGTTTGGTCCGGAATTGTAGCGGACTATCAACTACAGCAGCATTAGAAATACAAAAGAAGCCCCATTCCCTAATGAGGTTATCAAATTTGGCCTTAAGGGAGTTACGGATGTTGATTACAATCTTAGTGCCCTAATATAGAGAAAATAAACATAGAAAAGAAGATATAAAAAAACTCTAAAATGAAAATAGAATTAAGAAATCTATATATATAAAAATATGAACACCCACCTCCTCATCCGAAACGATTAGCTCCAAAGTTGGCTTGCCTTCATCGTAACCATATCCAAGCTTTTGAAGGAGACGGACGACTTTAATTTTTATGGTAAAATTAACTTTCCGTCCGTCAATCTCTGAAACCCGAATTATGTTCTTGGATGTGGCCATCAATTAAAACTATAATGAAAAGAAACATAAGTTATAAAAATATCATTTAAAAAACATTAAGATTATTGAAGTTGAATGAAAAAATTAAATCTGGAAATTTTTCGTTTGTCAACCAAGAGAGAATTTGAATTCAAATTAACAAATATGATTTTGAAAATAATGGTATAATGGGCGGGTTAATTATGTGAAAGAGGTGTGAAGTAGAGTTGTGTTGGTAAGTGTGTGCACTTGAGTGTATTTTTGAAAAAAAAACAACTTTGTCACCAGTTTCTATACAAAAAGGTAATTTAAAAAAAAAAACTGATAAGAAATTCGGATGCCATATAAGATGATGAGGTGTTGTATGTATAGGTTTGGTGTGAGGTAAAAAAAAAGAGCAACAAATAGTGTATATGTATAGGTTTTTGGTGAGACAAACTTCTCTCCTACATGAACCGAAATTTACGGGTTTGATGACATTTGAACAAAAGCTTACCAATTTATATGTATACATAAATATATATAATCACCTAATAATGACCAAAAAGTACAACTATAATCACCTAATATATCTATCTACTATCTATGTATACATATAAATCTATAAGCTTTTGTTCAAATGTCATTCACCCTTCATTTAAGGGTCATGTAGGAGAGAGAATTGTCTCAAAAAAAACCTATACATATACACTATTTACTATTTGTTGCTATTTTTTTTACCTCACACTAAACCTATACATATAATAGATACACCACGTCAGCCATCCCACGTGGTTTTAAAATTTCAAATTTGAAATTTGAAATCTGAAATCCTAGTTCTCTGTTTACAATCAAATATTTAGATCTAAAAACTTAAAAAACTGGTCAATCTTTTTCTTCCTCATCTTCTATTACTTTTACTGTTCGTAATTTATTTCACCTGTTCACAAATACGCGATTACTTGCCTTCATTCACCCGATTGATTCAACTTTTTTCATTTGCAACTTCGCAAGTCATTTAGGGTTTCACGAGTTTCGTTATTAGCTTTCATTTCATTCTTGATTTTGAGATTGTACCCAGATTGTCATTTTCATTCATTGCTATGAAGAAGCTGTAGAAGTATGCAAAGAATCAGGTGAATTTTCTTACATTTTTATTTTATTTAATTATTATTCTGACCTAATTTTAACTGAGGCCCAGATTGTCAATTCCGTTCCTTCTGCTACAAACTTAAATCATCGATCCATTCAATGTTCAGCGATGATTTCTCAGCTACAAATACATTTCAATTAGGGTTCAAATAGATTTTCTACTATGCTATTACTAAATTTAAATACTCCGTAACAATTTTATCATTTATATATAAATTTTAATATATAATTTATATACAGTAACGCAAGAGGTGTGTTGTCTCCAAGATCCGACCCGGTTATTAATTGTGGTTATGTTGTGGGTGACTCTATCTAGGATGTTGTCAGATTAGAAGCTAAGCTGGAGGTACTTTTATTAACTTTTTTTTGAATTTGTGATTTAATAATTAATAATTATAATTATAGTTTTTATGTCATAGGTATAATTAATTATGAGATAAAGTTTGTTACTTTATTTGAATTTTATAGTGGATTGTGAGAGTTTAGCTTAAAAAATAAAAATTGTCAAAGTCAACATACTGAATTAGGGTAATGGTATGAGCTGGTTTTTTATGTTTTGGAATAAAGCTTATAACTTTATCATGTTTTTGGATCAATTAAGGTTTGTAAGCTTAGTTATTTGATGCATGTAGAAATAGTTGTTTTATTGTTCACTGCATAGTTGATCTTATTTCTACAAACATTTTTGATTTATTTGTGAAAAAAGTTATATTTGATCGTATATTAATTCTATTGTTTTATAATGTATTTAGATTTAGATTTAGATTTAGATGTTGTTGGTATGCTGGTTGATATTTAGCCATTACGTGTAGTGGTTAATAACGGTGTTGAACAGAAGTCCATTGAAGTTGTGCTTCAAGATACAAGGTAATCCATTGAAGTTGTGTTGAACAGAGGTCTTTCAATTTACTATGAAGATTTGCGCTCTCGAAATTTTTGACTTTTCAGTCTTTCATAAAAGGTTTTGTTGGGTTATGAACTTCAATGGGCCACGTGTTGTTGTCGCCTGGATATTTTACTTGAAGGTCAACTGCTACGTTGCTTAGTTGAAAAAAGAAAAGCCTTTTCGACACGTACGAGCTGGTACTACTATTAACACCATCTGCTTCTATTTTCATGTTTATGTGTAATTTATTTACATGTTAAGTTAATTGTTATGCGGCATACATATATTTCAACATAATGATTAGATACTAAGTATATAGTTGTCATTGTTGTTTTTATTTGACTTTAATATTGAATTATCTAATATTCATACTAATTTATAGTTAGCATGTGCATATTACCATAAATGGTTAGTAAGTAATCAAATCAAAGTAATCACCATTGCATACCGTAATCAATTTGCGGACTTGGTATGAAAAATTTCTTTTAGTAAAATGCTCAATAATAATATTTGGTTCTCTATTCTTTTGCAGCATTGCTGGAAGCCAAGTTGCATCTCCAATCGATGAATATTCAAAATCGACTTTCGAAACTGACAAATGCTATATAATGGACTGTGGTGCAGAGGTGTTTGCTTAGGTGGGTCGAGCAACATAGGTGGACGATCGAAAAGCTGCCACACAAGCTGCTGAGGTATAACATAGTAATTCGTTTTTAAAATGTTCTTTTGATCGCTTACTGATGTTACTGTTACCCATTTATAGTAGTTTATCACGAGTAATTAAATATAAGTTTTCAAATGTTTATAATTTTTATACTACAAGATTTGATGTCGTATATGTTAGTATTCAGCTTCTAAGAAGGTAAATTGACTATTATCGTTTTTATTGATATTGAATTTTTGTTTCTTATGCAATTTACACTCATTTATCAATACACAATTTGCATGCTATTAAGAATATTTTTAGTAACCTATTTATAGAAGCAATGCTATCTCAGTTTTTGAAACAAACTTTGAGTATTTAAGAGTATTAACTTTGATCCATTTACTTTGACCCACTATTTATCCCCTTCCGTTATAATGTGTTTAACAACATCACTTTGGCACATAACTTTCTAGACCGCAACCTTCGGTACATCTGACCTATTTTATATGCAAATATATGATATTAGGGCAGTACGTTTTATTACTGTCCATAATAATGATTTTATAATCCAGACTGGTCGGATTATAAAATTATACAATTATAGGTGACAAGATGGTCAAAGGGGCCAATGTTATGCGCGGGTCGGAACAATGCAGGCCGAATAGTTGACCCACTTCCACATTTTGTCAATTTTTTTAGCATGATTAGCGTAAACATGATCAAAACAATTTAAGAGGTTGTGTGGGTCAAACTAAACTATGGGTGACTTTAAACCCGTTTGATTCGTTAGTAAGTAATCAAATCAAAGTAATCACCATTGCATACCGTAATCATACTAATTTATAGTTAGCATGTGCATATTACCACCATGTCAATAATAATTACAACTGCTTATTAACAACAGATAAACCAGAGTTTTCCCAGTCCTGTTGGCCATCTCAGAGCAAAAGTGATTAGTAATTATTTTTACTAATTCTTTTTTTTCTTATTCTGATGCTATGGTGATTGTTTGAGTAGGTGGAAACTCAATTGAACTCAATAAAGAATGAAACACAAGATTACATATCCAGGCAATGGAGGTAAGACAGTTGGTGGAGAACTTTGACGCCGATTCTCATAAGGTTGATGCTGTTGATAAGTAAGCTCGTGAATTTGGTGAGGTTTGAACATGAAACCCCTTTTGATGATATTAGGACGCCAATATTGTGATGTTTCAGTTTATCATGATGTATGACTAAAGATTACCTTCTTGAACAATATACTTAAATCACCGTCTTTTCAGTCGCTGATTGGATGTATTATAAATATAACATGTTGATTTTTTTTCATTACGTAACAAGTCATGAATCGTATTGTGTGTATGTTTCGAACATTTTAATCTGTTTTGTGAAGAACATTAATTTTATAAGATACGTACTTACTATTCGTTATCTTGCAGCTCAGAGACTTAATGTAACTCCTAACTTTAAGTTACCGCCACTAAAAGAAGTACCGGCAAAAAAGGTTTGTTCTTGTAGCTGCAATTAATAATTATAGAAGTTTGAATATTTATCGATCACAGAGTATATTATTAAGAGTTGAGATAAATTTGATTTCTTTGTACAATATTACCATCTGGATGACATGTCATCTTTAGAAAAACAGAAGCTTGAGCTGAAATTATCACAGGCTCGATTTAAGATGTCGGAATCCTCTCGTGGTCAATGTATGTTTAGCTGCTTGGTGAAGATTAAAATGTTTTTTTTTTCTGCTCAAGTTGTATTGCATTTGTGATATAGAACCAGATGTGCCAAATTCAACCCAATAACTTATAATTGGGTCAAATCTGAGAAATTTGCTAAAAGGAAGAAAGGTCAAACGAGGTGTCACTGAAAGCCTGTCTAAAAATGGACTGGAAATGATAAGGAGTATAAGTTAATCTGACCCAAACTTTTTAACCGCACTAAGAATGGTTTTTCAGTCCCAAAAGCGTTTTAAGGGCTATCATATAGAACTTATGTAGGATTTGAATAGTCTATGTTGATATATCACATAGATTAATTGAAAAATCAGACTTTTTCACACCAAAGTTTACGATATAATATGTCTGGCCTTTTTTTCTTTGGAGGTTGAGCATATCCACAAGTCATATGGTAGGAAAAGCATATTCCGTTTGATGCGGACTTGGTATGAAAAATTTCTTTTAGTAAAATGCTCAATAATAATATTTGGTTCTCTATTCTTTTGCAGCATTGCTGGAAGCCAAGTTGCATCTCCAATCGATGAATATTCAAAATCGACTTTCGAAACTGACAAATGCTATATAATGGACTGTGGTGCAGAGGTGTTTGCTTAGGTGGGTCGAGCAACATAGGTGGACGATCGAAAAGCTGCCACACAAGCTGCTGAGGTATAACATAGTAATTCGTTTTTAAAATGTTCTTTTGATCGCTTACTGATGTTACTGTTACCCATTTATAGTAGTTTATCACGAGTAATTAAATATAAGTTTTCAAATGTTTATAATTTTTATACTACAAGATTTGATGTCGTATATGTTAGTATTCAGCTTCTAAGAAGGTAAATTGACTATTATCGTTTTTATTGATATTGAATTTTTGTTTCTTATGCAATTTACACTCATTTATCAATACACAATTTGCATGCTATTAAGAATATTTTTAGTAACCTATTTATAGAAGCAATGCTATCTCAGTTTTTGAAACAAACTTTGAGTATTTAAGAGTATTAACTTTGATCCATTTACTTTGACCCACTATTTATCCCCTTCCGTTATAATGTGTTTAACAACATCACTTTGGCACATAACTTTCTAGACCGCAACCTTCGGTACATCTGACCTATTTTATATGCAAATATATGATATTAGGGCAGTACGTTTTATTACTGTCCATAATAATGATTTTATAATCCAGACTGGTCGGATTATAAAATTATACAATTATAGGTGACAAGATGGTCAAAGGGGCCAATGTTATGCGCGGGTCGGAACAATGCAGGCCGAATAGTTGACCCACTTCCACATTTTGTCAAATTTTTTAGCATGATTAGCGTAAACATGATCAAAACAATTTAAGAGGTTGTGTGGGTCAAACTAAACTATGGGTGACTTTAAGCCCGTTTGATTCGTTAGTAAGTAATCAAATCAAAGTAATCACCATTGCATACCGTAATCAATTTGCTACATTAGGGACCGAAACGATGCTTACTGCACGGTATTATTTTCTTTAGGGCTGCATCTATCAAGACAAAGAACAACGAAGCTTATTGCTCTTTTTCAGCCGATGGTACGTAGTTTTTAAGGTACTTTATCTTTATATGGTTTTTTTTCGAAAACTAATAGTAAGTTACAGCAACTAAAACGAGTTTTGTGTTATCAGGGTGGACTGAGCTTCTGTTATATGGTAGGAAAAGCATATATATATATATATATATATATATATATATATATATATATATATATATATATACAGAGAGAGAGATATTTAATCAAGAGGGAAGCACTTTTTGGGGGGTGAAGTAATTTTTTTTTGTTTTTTGAAAAAACTTTTTCACGAACATTATAGATTAGATGAAAATATGAACATAGACACATTGTGATGAATGTCATTATTTTGGTGGGAAAACGCTCGAAGAAAAAAATAAAAATATTCAATGCATTGAATGTTTTGCTGCTGAGGTTTTTTTGAGGGGTTAGAAATTAGGGGGTTATAAATTAGGGTTTAGCTATTAGGGTTTAGAAATTAGAGTTTAGGATTTAGAAATTAGGGTTTAGATTGAATATTTTAACACGAACGGTTTAGAGTTTAGGGTTTTGGGTTGAGGGTTTACGGAGTAAACCCGAAAACCCAAAACCCTAAACTCTAAATCGGGCTAAATTCGAAAAAGACACTTTACATAAGATGAAAACAAAACGATGTAAATAAACTCAGCAGCAAAACATTCAATGCATTGAATGTTTTAATATTTTTATTCGAGCGTTTTCCCGCCAAAATAATGACATTCATCACAAAGTGTCTTTTTTAAATGTTTATATTTTCATCTAATCTATAATGTTCGTGAACAAAGTTTTTTCAAAAAACTAAAAAAAAAAAATTGCTTCCCCCTACCCCCAAAAAGGTGCTTTCCTCTTAATTATGACCATATATATATATATATATATATATATATATATATGGGCAAGATCAATGGGGAATTAACCAATCCGGGGGAGCAAATTTTTTTTTTTCGTTTTTTTTGGAATTTTTTTTTTCGGCATCAAGATCACACGAAAATATGAACATTTAGAAGACACTTCGTGATGAATGTTATTATTTAGGCGGGAAAACGATCGACAAAAATAACATTCAAGATAATATTGTTCGTGAAGAATATGAACGTTTTTTTTCATGTTTTGTGAAGTAAAATTTAGCTCTATTTAGAGTTTAGGGTTTAGGGTTTGGTGTTTTGGGTTTATTCCATAAACCCAAAACACCAAACCCTAAACCCTAAACTCTAAACCGTTCGTGTTAAAAACTCAATCTAAATTCTAAATCTAAACCCTAAATCTAAACCCTAAATTTCTAAACCCTAATATCTAAACCCTATAAACCCTAATATTTAAACCCTAATATCTAAACCCCAATAGCTAAAACCTCAACATACGCTCGAAAAACACGATAATTGTTATATATTACTTCTTCGAGCGTTTTTCCGCCAAAATAAAAACATTTATCACAAAGTGTCTCTACTAAATGTTCATATTTTCATCCCATCTATAATGTTTGTGAACAAGGTTTTTTTTTAAAACAAAAAAAAAAGTTTTTGCTTCCCCCCGCTTCCCCCCGATTGGTTACTATGAACATTTAGTAGAGACACTTTGTGATAAATGTTTTTATTTTGGCGGGAAAACGCTCGAAGAAGTAATATATAACAATTATCGTGTTTTTCGAGCGTATGTTGAGGTTTTAGCTATTGGGGTTTAGATATTAGGGTTTAGATATTAGGGTTTATAAGGTTTAGATATTAGGGTTTAGAAATTTAGGGTTTAGGGTTTAGGGTTTAGATTTAGGGTTTAGATTTAGGATTTAGATTGAGTTTTTAACACGAACGGTTTAGAGTTAATATTCTTCACGAACAATATTATCTTGAATGTTATTTTTGTCGATCGTTTTTCCTCCTAAATAATAACATTCATCACGAAATGTCTCTTCTAAATGTTCATATTTTCGTGTGATCTTGATACCGGAAAAAAAAAATTCCAAAAAAAAAAACGAAAAAAAAAAAATTTGCTTCCCCCCGATTGGTTACTTCCCCATTGATCCTGCCCATATGTATGTGTGTGTGTGTGTGAATAAATCATTTCGTAGTTCACTACTGATGTTGTCAAAAACTTGCGTAGCTTGACAAACATTGTGTGGTACTAACGTTCTTGAAGGACCATATGTGATCGGGTAGGTGGGTTTCACATTACGTTCGAACATCTGTTTATATTTTTGTCTTTGGATCGTACTCTATTTTGGTGTACATTCTTTATTACAGTAATCTATAAACCTATAAAAAGTGACTCCTACTTCCATAAATATGGTGAGTTAACCATCTCCTTATTAATAAAGTTAATTATTTTACCATCCCATTTACCACATACCATGCAGTAAAAAATCATATTATAAAATTGATTGATATTGACATAATTTCAAATCCATCGATTCATCATTCCATTAATGAACCGTTACATACATAAAACTTCTCCTATTTGCAAAGATTAAACTCATCAATTTTAGCTTAAAATATGAGTATTTGACGGACATGAGGTAATTATGGTAAGCAAATATAATGAATAAAAATAAATTGTAAATAAATTAATTGTCAGATGAAGACGTTTCGTATATTTTGTACGAGTACTATATAACATAGTAACAATTGAACTTCAAACATTCAACTATGCATCAAATTCAACATTGTTTTATATTTGCGTCTATTTATCCAGCTTTATTTTTCATTTTGCTACATTTTTGTTATATTGTATGGTGTTGCAAATTGCAATTGATTGATCATTTATGATTACATTATCTTTTATTATAATCTTTTACTTTTATTTTATACTGTACTTGACTATCATTATAAAAGAAATGATAATGGAAGATTGTGATGAAATTTAGCAGAGATCTCTGATTGAAATTATGCTTTGAATACTTTAAAAGCAGATTCAAACATCATGTATGTTTCCAATCATTTTTATATTGTGTTTGTAAGAATTAGATATGTTTCCACTGAAGTATATTCATAGATGGAGATTCTTCAAAGCTAAGGGTATTACCCCTCCCATGATTTTATGTTGTACGTAGTAATAATCTTTTTTTTTTTTTTTTAGAATAACAATTTTGGCATCGAATCCTTTCATTACTACTCATATACCGATTATGTAATCACATTACTATCATTTTTATTAATTTGTTAGTCAATAAAGTAAGGTATTTCCCGCTTCTATATACGTATTATTGGTGTTTCGTCTTGCAATATTTGGTAATAGTCTAATATATTAATATCTTATATGCTTTTTAGTATTTTTTATCGGAGTGTTATGAAAGATTTTTTTGTGAGTTTTTAACCTAATGTTTTTTTTAACTTTGTGAATTTTTTAGTCAAGACATATAAATTATACATTAGTATAACTATAAGCTCTTTTGCTTAAAAGATTTACCCAAAATTCATATTTAATGAGTATAAATACCTTAAAAGTCATAGAATTGAGTTGTAATATAAGTAATTAGATTATTATTTATGTTCCGTGACTACGTTTTTTTAGTTCCATTATCATATTTCATATTTATATTTATTTATAAAGATAAAATAACGATGTACATTTTGTGCTTTTTGTGTGTAAACATGGTAGTTACATGTTATAAATGTGCTATTGTACATTTATGAAATAACAATTTTATTATCAACTAGATGTTCAAACGCCGATTGTTCTCAATAAACCAAGGACAAAGCATATTTTTGATTTTACTATAAACAAAATAGTAAAATTTAAACCCCGTGCATAGTTAGTTGGAGTATCGGACAACATCATGGTTTACACAAGATTTTGTGTGATTATTTACAATTTTTGATTTTATATGAATTTGCAACGACGTACTCATCAAGGATCTTAGCCAACCCTGATCATAAAATCATTCAAAACATTAACATAAAAATCTTGAAATTTGGGGCTAATCCGTGCAACGCACGGGCTTTGTTTACTAGTAATATAAAATATACAATATTGGTAAATTTCAAAATTTAATGTTTGATGATCAAGAAGAAACACTTTTTTATCCACCAATTTCCTATGACATGTTCAGTTATATATCTTTATAACATTGTTTGTATTTTATATGGGCCTGAATATTTGGAGCAAATTGAGTTAAACTCAATATAAGGAGAACTTTGGCCCGGTAAATAGTCTATCTAAATGGGCCTACACACTCGATGACACATGGGATGATGGTAATACGAATATAACGTTAGAACTTAAGATCCATCATTGTAGTTTGACATAACTACAAATTTAGTCACTGTGGTTTGTCCAAACTTACAACTTTAGTCACTATAGTTTTTTTCATGCATTTTTAGTCACTGTGGTTTCAAAATATTACACCTTTAGTCACTCACACTGATAAACGTTAATTTTATCCGTTAGATGTCAGTCACGTACTAACCTCCAACTTTAAATTTTTTTCATGACACTTTTTCTTTTTTAGCCTCTTCATGTGCTGCACCTATTCTTCAAGCATGAAATCAGATCCGTACCTACCGGATGTATACACCAAGTGCACCTAATGATTCGTAAAATCGTAACCCATTTAATGAGAAATCTATTTGTGAAATTGATATTTGATGCAACTGATTTTTTCCTTTCGATTATGTTAGTTCCTCTTTGGTGTAAATATTTTATTGTTGGATGAATTTATGTGAACTTTACTGATCTAAATATATTGGGTGTGACTTTATTTTAGGAACATTTTTGGGATTTTGTTTCATCGAAAGAGAAAAGGGTGATGTTAACAGGGAATTGGTAATGGTAATTGGGTATAAGAGTGGGTTAAAAACTGAATTGTCGAAAATACCCCTCATGTGACTTGCACATGCTATGCTTTAACGGCTCAATTTAACGCCATTTAGCTCCAGTGACTAAATTTGAAAGATTTTGAAACCACAGTGACTAAATATGGAAAAAAAAAAAATCACAGTGACCAAATCTTCAGTTTGGACAAACAACACTGACTTGTAGTTTTGCTAAGAGTTTTGTTTTTTCCTTTTCTTTTTTAGAATATACGTAGTATTACTCAAATTAATACTCGTAATTTTACAATAAAGTTTTCTTAACAAAAGCAATTGAAAGCGTAAATAAAAGCTTGTTTCGTGAAATGTTTGTTAACAAAAGTTTCATTTGTTTACAAAAGCTTGAAGCTTTTGGTGGAAAGAAAAAGCTTCAATTTAAAACGCTGGTTAGAGTAGCGTTTCATAAATTAGAGGAGCTATTAGATGTTTAAATTACGTAAGTATCCATACTCGTATAACTTCATTGTCCCACATAACTCTAAGCAATAAAGATAAATATTTTTAGTTTCATGCTTTGAAATTTTCATTTAGGAAATTCATGCTATTAACTATTAATATTTCAAACATTTTGTTTTATTATAGGGTTTTATTTTATTATTTTATAAGTGTTTTTTTAATAAATTCATAACTATATTGTTCTAATAGGCGTTTATTTCTCGTGTCTATTTTTGTCATTTTATCGTTTTTTTAAAAGATCTAACTACTTTGGCAAATACCTAAATATATCTAAAAAGCTTTAGCTATTAGCTACCAGCTAACAGGTTTCAGCTACCAGCTAATTTTTCAAACATACCCTTTATATATATATAATGAATAAACTTTTTAATGGCATTTTTCTCAATTAGGCGTTAACCGTTTACAATAAAGAAAGCATTATACAAATCTAATACTTTCCTAGATAACGAGTGTTGCTAAGAATGCGTTTTACACATGAATAACTGAACTTTATAACTGTAACATCTAAAAGATAAGATAAAGCGGAAAAGATTTTCATTGTTTAGGCACCCGAGATGAACGAACGTTTTAAGTACAAGGCATAACTGGATTATATCGTAATCGTTTTTTAACTTTTTTTCCTAATCACTTTAAAATATGTTACTATTGAAATTTGAACAAGACATGATTTGGAAGAGCCAATCACTAGGCTCTATTAAGTGCTAACTACATATCAAACATTCAAAATGTGTGAACATAAAGTACAATAATCTTAAGCATATAATGGTAACTCTTAGGGTTTTCATATATTACTCGACTACTAATATTATACCAATATATTATCTATTTATTTATTTATTTCTGAATATGGTTATATTGAACACCCGAGTTTGTGTTTGTATCTATACTTTAAATAAATTGTACGGAGTATTAAGTTCAGCAAATACGATTTGATTTTTTTTACTAGAAGTAAAAACATACAACTCATACAAGAATTTGTGATATTTTAACATACACTAATCTTTGTTATTCATGATCCTGAAACATTAATCTTATGATTACATCAAAATTTACAAGTCGTGTTTTATATAATTATTTATATCCATATATAAATTGTCTTTTTATGTATATAAAATAAATATAAATCCTTTACAAATTAAAATGATAAGAAACTGATCAAGTCAGATCATTGAGTTGGTCTGAAGTTTTGGTAGAGACCCATGTCCATTCCATTGTAAGCTATAGGAGCATACATCCATGTATCATCAGAGCTCAACAACTACATCCAAGCAAATGATGTCATTAATGTTGATAATTAATAATTTAATTAAAGCAATATTCAAAGTTTTTAATTATTACTTTTAATTACCTGAATTTGCAGCTTCAAGAACTTGACATATTCTACTGCTTCTTCAAGCATTGTGCTAATGTCAACCTTTGTACCATTTGGTACAAGATTTTGTAGAATTCTCAATCTTTCGTTTATTCTCTCTCTTCTTTTCTGCAACATCCAAAGTATTCAAGAATTTTAGTCAAAGTAAGTTGTATATCTTGCTTGTTATAACAAAAATCAATGAAAATTTAAGGCTTTAACGTTATTTATGTATGTTTGTAAAGATCAGTACTTACTCTTGCATAGAGGCTTTGAGGATCGGTTGCGGTGCCTCTACTCGCTATTGTCTTCGAGTTAGGGTTAACGTTTGTGTCCATGTCTTGAGATTCATTAAGCTTCTCACTAGAGCTACATGAACTTGAAGTTTGTCCATTAATCCTTTCTTCGTTATCATTGTTATTGTTTTCGTCATCTGTTTCGTTTGTCTTTTGTTTAATCTTCTTTGATTTCACATTCTTATTCTTCTGTACACGAAACAAAACAAGATTATGTGAAATTTCTATATATTTTAGGTCATAACTAATGGACTAACATGACATTGAAGATAAACAAGTAATTCCATATTCTCTCATTGACACATTTAATATTATACTTACATTCTCTCTTGAAACCCGAGTTCTTTTCTTTCGGCTCTTATCGCTTATCTCGTTATTGACTTCATCTTCAACCACATCGGCTGTTTCAAGCTTCCACTTGAGAGAGTTTTCCCTAACCAAAACAGGCGAATTGTCCGTTCGAACCTTCTCCAAAACGACATCTTCTGGTATGTAAATATTTGTGTTTGGAAAAAAATGAGTTGATAGTGAAGAGTTGTTTATCTCATCCATCATACAATATTGGTTGGATGTATCACACATATCATTTGATTGTGAACGAACAATATTACAAGAATAAAACGGAAAACACCCATGGTCTGAGTACCGAAGAGATATATTGTCATTAGTAGCACCATTACTACTAATGTTAATTTCTTGTGATAGAAAACGGTAGAAATTAGGGTTAATGTGATCAGAAACATTGTGTAAATGCTGGTCATCAACGACGAATGAGTCAGCATTGCTAGAATTATCACTAGTACACAAAAACATGTTAGAAAGTTCGAAGTTCAAACAAATATCACATTGGCTTGAGATTGACCTTTGATTGTTAAGTTGGTCGGATTCTTCATGTTCCATGAACATTCGGTTCAAAACGTGCCATTCTTCGCTAAAAAAGTTTCCGATAGACTCCATCTTTGTCTTCTACTTTTATTGATTGAGGAAAAGAAGATTGCGATTGATTGATTGGAAATTAAGGATGACTAAACCTATTTATACCCAAGGTTTCAAAAAAATGCAAGTTAAAATTGACTTGATTAATTAATTAATTATTTGTTAATCATAGAGCTACAGAGCTATATATGTATTTTAAAGTCAACACTGTGGGGCCAACACCAAAGCTAAACACAGCAACCTACAACCCATAAGTGGGAACCACACGTATGTGTTAAGAATTAGACTTGTTAAGAATGGGCCAATAGCCTAGTGGCGAATGATTCACTCTCTCTTAGGGGAGGTGAGGATTCGATTCCCACTAGGTGATGATTTTCCAAATAATTAGATCAAAAACCATTCTTACCGGGCCCAAATGATCCCTTGGTCCCACGCATGCGAAGATTGAAACAATGACAATGCAGGTTCGTTTATCGAGCCTGACATGTTGTGGGGAAATGGGTGATGGTGTTTCGCCAAGCTCCAGTGGGCTACCGGGAACCGCTGGATGGGTTGACAAAGTCAACACATGGCTAACATGTCCCTGCCGATACACATGTTTTTTGAAACAAAGAATTAGACTTGTTTTTCTATCAATTTTTATATTTTGGACTATAATATAGTAGCAAAAATAACACAAACTATTTTAATTAATACTAGCAAATTGACCCGTGAAACCACGGGTTTGTTTAAACGAAAAATTTAATGATATATTTAGGTATTAAGTAAACGTAAATGCTAAAGTTATTTAGTTTAATAACCTGTGGAGCCACAGAGTCCGACTAAGAAACTCGTCAGCTGAACATTTTATCAAACACCAGGATAATAATAGTTGTCATTTTATTTTAAAAGTGTAAATTAAAATATAAATTTAGAATTGGTTTTCTTGTGCCTAGCTTTTATACCTTCTTGTACTCTATTCAATATAATAAATTAAAATAATTCAAAATTATTTAATTTTAATAATTAAAATAATTATTAATAAGATTTAATAATAATAATTAATTAATAAGATTTAATTTTAATTCAATATTATTTAGATTAATGACATCACCCACCATGCTTAAAATTTTTTCTTAACAAATGAATTAGCCTAATAATGACATTATCATTATAGCATTTTAATATTAACTATAGATTATGTTCTCTTTACATTGAAAGTATTTAAGAGCTTGAGATCGAATCTCTTGAACCATCTATCTATACATTATATAAAACAAGGTTTTAGATTGCTTACGTGATATCTTTATTTAGAAACAATGCATTTCAATTACTTATATTTAGAAGGTTTTATATATTTACATTATTTATTTTTTATTTATATCTTATATCCGTGATATATTTTAAGTTAAAAAAAGTTAAAATGCATGTGTGTATATATATATATATATATATATATATATATATATATATATATATATATATATATATATATATATATATACATACATATATATATATATATATTCTTTTTAACAGCAGTTTGGGATCATACATGTGGACTAAATCACTCACGCGACATCTCCCGTAGTTGCATAATCCACCTCCAACTGGAAGAAACCCCCATCCCGCTGGCCCCGCAACGCAATATACGGGTGGATTTCAAAGTCTGAGAATAACCTTGTTGCAATGCTGTAGTCCTCGCGAGTCGAACTCCCGATCTCTAACAAAAAGTGTCAGACCACTACTACTTGAGCTACAACACAATGTTAAAGAAGATATATTATATTAATCTTAAAATTAATATAATGTGAGTAAAATATATTATATTAACAATCTTTTAGATTGAGAAGGAGAAATAATTAATTACATCTAATTAATAACTAACTAGTTAAAGACCCGCGAATTCGCGGGATGCTTTAAAGAAATTATATTAAAGTAGAAGCGTAGTTTTTTTAACTTGGTTTTCGATTGTTATAGCAAAGACTCAAATGATTTTTTGTAAAATTCTTCGGGGGCTATAAACAAATTAGCAAAGTAATATAAAGCATAAACAACTATGAACAACAATCTTAAAAAAAAAAAAAAAAAAAAAAACATTTTACATAACATAAATCAATCAAATTACTAAATTAAGTTTCGTGTAGCATCAATGTAACATTTGAAATACTGATAAACAGAGTTCATAGATCATAACACAGTTTAAATGTGCACTACAAAATAGAATAATAGAGTTCAAAGAAAGTCCTCAAAGATGGTTTTAATTAAAAAATAAATGAACATAACACTAACGTTATACAAAATTGCTAATATCTACACCATATGATGTACTCTACCACATTGTGTCCATAATGCCAACAACGGTTTCTGAAAACTGGCAACGCTCTTTGTATGAAAGCCACTCAATTTTTCCGGTTTTTAACCCCATATACATCTGCACCTTGAGTACCTATTTGAGGAATGACTCAACTAACAAAAATAAATTATCGTTATACCCTCCTGGTAGCAAACTTAAAGTCTGGCTCTGTATATTTTCAGAAAAGGCAAGTTACTTATTATTAAATATCCAATGAAGATATGTACAACCACACAATAGCTACACATTGTTTGTACAAACTCATGAATATACATCATAAAATATTTACATTATCTTTCAACATTCAGAAGATAGCAATTTGAAACTCAAATTGGCAGACCCAAATTAAAATCTACTCAGAAGATGAAATCCCATCTACTTGAACAGAATAGTACTCAAGTTTAGCAAACTTACGAATACTTATTACAAGATGACAATCATTAAATAGTGACACACATGCGATATATTTACATAAGAGAAAAAAAATCAATATAAATTGTGGTATGTAACGGATGACATATATAGTCACGACTCACAAGTCTAAATATGTAAATCTAAACCCAAAACCCAAAACCTGAACTCTAAACTATAACAACCCTCATATTTACATACCTGAATTAACTAATTTGACTATAGGGTTGTTATCCATACGTAATATATAATTAAATTTGACATTGATCAAATATTTATTTTTAGTCGACACTTTTTGTTAACTAAAGTTTACACTAATTATATAAAATAACTTTAGTTAATATTAATATTAATGCGTATTACATTTAAAACTATATGAAACATAATTATTAATTAAATGATAAGTTATTTTAATCATTATATATATATTTTTAGCTTATAAAAAAAGAGATTTTTTTTATAAATTAAATAATGAGCCCATGAATTTTGACTAAATATTTTCAAAAACAAAAACTTATTAAAAATATTTTTAACATGTTTTTATTTTTTTGTCAAAATTGGCAACTTTATTTTATTTATATTTTTTCTTTTCACCAGCCATTTTTTTCCTATAAATACCCACTTTCATTTCATAAAAACTTGTATCAAATCTTTGGAAAAACTCTCTCACAAACTTGGGAAAGTACTTGAGGTATTTTCTATATTTTTTATCGAATTGCTTTTATTTTTTGTATATTCATTAAAAATTCAAATTTAATATATATAAATTATTTTTACATGTTATAATTAGTATTATAAGTATTATGATGTATAAAAATAATTTTTATAATTTATGGAATATTATTTATAATTAAATACGAATTATGTAGTATTTAAACATAAAAACAATATAAAATTCGTAATAAAATATTAAACAGTAATAAAAATAATTATAATTTTTTTTTGAGATTATTGTACTTTTATAAACAAGCGAAAATTATAAAAATTAAATAAATGGAACGATTAGTATTTAAAAATAATTTACTTTTGCATTATTCTAAACCGAGAGAAATAAGAAAGAAAATACAAAATAAATACAAACGTGTATTAAATATTTTTATAAAATTTTTATATGATTAGTAGCATCACTAGATACTTTAAAAAAAATATAAAAATTAATTTTAAATTATTTTTCTTATTTATTTAATTATAGGCCGATTACAATGGTTAAATAATTAGAAAACATTAAATAAATAATATTTTGATATAAAATTTGATTTAATAATTTTTATAACATTTTTACATAATATAGAACCTGTAAAAAATATAAAATTATTTATTTAGGTCAATTTAATATTTATTACCTAATTAAATTTGATTAATATAAACCGAGTATATATATAAAGAAAAGTGGGAAATAAATACAAAAACTTGATAAAATTATTTTTATAAAATATCCTACTGAATTGTATAATTAACTAAGTTTATAAAAATTATAAATATAATATTTAATGAATTAATATTCGAATTAACATATATTAGTATGATTTTTGATTAACATAAGTATATTACATATACTAAATTAATATTATTATTATAACTTACGGTTAATAACTAAGTATACTATATAATAAAGTATAATGCTTATAATGTAAGTTAATAACAATACATTATTAATAAACACTTATTTTATAACTATACTAATTTAATAATAATAACTTATAGTATATAATATAAGATAATCAAATTGTTTATACATTAATAAATATAATATAACATATAAACCTAAAGTGAAGGTTAATCAAAGATAATGTACAATTCATGTGAACTTCATCGCTACTCACGGTCGTAAGTGAATGATGTCTAGGTTGCCATTTATGGGTAAGCTTGTGGATCTCGAATGCCATGACTTAGATTCTGGTCAAGAGTCCTGGGCCCCTGGTTACATCTGGTCATTCCTGACTTATTTGATAGCAACGAAGTTTGAGTATACAATGTCTTGCTAAAGATTAACCCGAAATTTCTAAAATTGGAAAATTACTATAAGTGGAAACTTTCCATAAATAGTAACCTTCCGAAAATGGAAATTCTTTAGTGAACCATTACTATCAATATAGTACTATATACTATTGTCTGTTAGGCAATGTCTAATCATACGTTCTATCTCTAGGTTGAGATCTCGGTCACGTCCTTCCGTTCAATTCTTTCGTGGAATACTCTTTTGTGCTATTAAGGTGATTTTCATAGCCCCACTTTTACTGTTTACTTAAATATTTATAACTTTTGGGGTGAGACACATGCTTGCTTTATAACTGTTTTACACTTAGACACAAGTACTAAATTGTTAACTATGCTGTCATGCTTTGATTCATGCTAAATCCCTACCGTAATATCGTCAATTGCTACGTTTAAATGCAAACTTAATTATTGTGAGTAGGCCTATTGAGAGTAACGTCTCTAACCATTCGACCATTGGTCTTTGGTTACATAATAATGATTCCACGACACTGACAGTACAAGGTGTCATAGGGTAAACTTGTTTAGTAGCGATATTACAAAATGCAGCAACACTTTTAGATTGATATTTCTATATCAATCAACTTTAAACTAAATCTTGTGGTCTAAAACTTTGGATATTATTTATAAACCTGTGAATTTCACTCAACCTTTTTGGTTGACACTTTAAGCATGTTTTGTCTCAGGTGATGATTGAGCTAGCTGTTTGCAACTTTGTGATGATAGATTTGATGCTTGCATGGAGTCCACATCGCATATTATATTTTAGTTCATAAACATTTATTTTACGTTTTAATAATAATGTAAACATGTATTACTGCTTCCGCTATTTTATTAACAAAGGTTTTATTTAAAAAGTCTCATATAGAGTCGTTCTTGTTTATACAACTGTATTATGATATGATTTGTAACAACCCAAACCAACCCTCGACCAAACCACGCGAAAATACAAAATAATTTTTTTTTCCTGTGCAGCATACCCGCGCGGCGCGCCAGATAGGGGCGCGGCGCGCCAAAGTGGTCTGTCCGGAAAGTTTAAAAATGCGAAAAAGATCGGCTAGTTCCCGACATTTTTAGACGACACGCTTTTAACCACACATTCAAATATGTAAAACTATCACGATTCAAACATAAAAATGATGTTTTACAAGTGGGGCCCACATCGGCCGTTTTACGAGTTTAATACAATTTACGAGTTTCGACCACCAAAAAGTTTAAGTTCCAAACTACACAATGAGCATGGCGTTTGGGATTAAACTACCCAACTATCGGTCAAACTCCAAGAGCTACTAAAGCCAAAAGCGTCCCCTAGCATCAAGCGGGATCTCTAGTCCAAAACGATGCCCTTACCCTTGTCCAAAACCGAACCTATAAAATGGTAAACAACGAGAGGGTAAGCAAAGCTTAGTGAATGCAATAATTATACGAATACATATATAATTATACCTACTTGCATACACTTACACAACCGCAAACATGCTAGCAAACAACATTAGCTTATCGTCGCAATAACAAGCTATAATTCACCAATACCCCCAAGCTAGCATAACATCCGCATATAAATATAACTCGAATAATATAATATGCTTACAACACAAATAACCATGGTTAACCAATAGTACAAGGGAACGGCGCTCGCGAAAACGCCATCGGTGTTCATAACATCCGTTAGGGCACTTAACACCTCGCACCACTAACCCCTAGGGTGGCACCTTAACACCTCGGCACATCACCCTGAGTGGCATCTTAACACCTCGATGCATCACTCATTATTTTTACGGAGTGGTGTCTTAACACCTCGACCCTACACTCCTAGGTGGCATCTTAACACCTCGATGCTACACCCGAGTGGCATCTTAACACCTCGATGCTACACTCTTCACGTGAAACGTGGTGTCTTAACACCTCGACACTACACATTTCACGCTACAACAAATAGATACATTATATACCTACACATATAATTATTCCACTCACCTCAAAGTCTTGTGAAAAGATACCCGAGCTTGCAAGACCTCAAAGTAACGTACCTACCATATCATACAAATCATTAAACGCAACTCAAGTCGGTCAACCCAACCCTTTCACCATTCTAAGCCATTTTGACCCAATGGTGCAATTTCAACCCATTTGCACCCTTAACCCTAAATTGGGTCAACACACACCAAAACCCTAATCATTCGTCAAGATGGGTTTAAAACACATTTAGGTCACAAGGTTAACTCGTTTTCATAATTGCTAGGCCACTTAGGTCATTAAAGACTCATTTGACCCATTTCAAGGTCAACACACCCATTTGGGTCATCCATACCCAATAACACCCATTTACATATTATTAAAGTGTTCTAGCACTAACTAACTAAATTTAAGACTCAAAAGTCCAATTAACACATTCAAATCCTAGGTTAGTCATCAATGAGCCTTCATAACCCATATTCACCCAAAATCCCCAAAATACTAACAAAATGGGTCTTTGGTTCATCACTAGCCCAAACCCTAACCCTTAAAGCAATTAAAGTAAGAAATTGGGTTTTAAAACTTACCAACACAATCACCACGTAGCTATCGACTAGATGAACGACTTTATAACTTGCACCGAGACCCGATTCAACCTCTTTCACCCTTTAATGGAGCTTTCTCACTCAAGGATTGCACTCTCTCTCTAGAGTTTAATTGGAGAAGATGAAGTTGTTGTGGGAGTAGTAAATGAGCTCCCCAAAACTGATCTAGGGTATCCCCAAAGTGAAATTACACAATTGCCCTCAAAATATCTATTTTAAAAAGAAGAAAGGAATCTGTCGCAGAAAGATGGCGCGGCGCGCCACCTAGCCGCGCGGCGCGCGACCTCCCAGTTCAGCATCTTTTCTCTTTTTAATTATGTGCAACCAAAACCCCAAAACTGAGTAACTTATATACACACATGTACACTGCAATTATTCGGGTCTTACAACTCTCCCCCACTTATTCGGATTGCGTCCTCGCAATCCAAGCCGCATGACACGAGGGAAGATAAACCAACACGAACTCTTCGGGTTCCCAAGTGAACTCGGAACCTTTACTTCGTCGCCATTGAACCTTGAAAGTTCTCACCTCTTTATTTCTCAACATTTTCACCTTCTCGTCAAGGATAGCAATCGGTTCCTCGACATATTCTAACTTGTTGTTTAGCTCGATCTCGTCTAAAGGCATCCATGAGGAATCATCCGCAAGACACTTACGGAGGTGGGAAACATGAAATATATTATGGATCCCCGCAAGCTCTTCGGGTAATTCCAATCGATATGCAACTTCACCAACACGAGCTAAAACCTTGAATAGCCCAATAAACCGAGGAGCTAACTTTCCCCGTTTTCGAAATCGGATAATACCCTTCCATGGCGAAACCTTAAGCATCACCATATCACCTTCTTGGAACTCAATCAATCGCCTACGTCTATCGGCATACGACTTTTGCCTATCTTGAGCCTTCTTCAAATGTTCCCGAATCAAATCGATCTTGCTATTGGTCTCTAAAACCAAATCGGTACTCCCGATCTCTCTTTGACCCACTTCTCCCCAACAAACGGGAGTTCGACACCTATGCCCATAAAGCATTTTGTAAGGTGGCATCCCGATACTAGTATGATAACTATTATTGTACGAGAATTCCACCAAAGGCAAATGCTCATCCCAACTACCACCGAAGTCAATGATGCACGCTCGTAGCATATCTTCCAAAGTTTGATTCGTACGTTCGGTTTGACCGTCCGTTTGAGGATGATACGCCGTGCTCAACTTCAATTGCGTACCCATATCTTCATGAAACTTTTCCCAAAACCGAGATGTAAAACGGGTATCTCGATCTGATATAATAGATATAGGAACCCCATGTCGCGAGACCACTTCCTTGATAAACAACTTTGCCAAGGTCTCCGACGATATCGCTTCTTTATTGGGAAGAAACAAAGCGCTTTTTGTCAATCGGTCAACTATAACCCAAATCGAATCGAATTGGGTTCTCGCCGTTTTAGGTAACTTTATAATGAAATCCATGGTAATGTGCTCCCATTTCCATTTCGGGATTTCTAACGGTTGCAACTTACCATACGGCTTTTGGTGTTCGGCTTTTACTTGTAAACACGTGACACATTGCTCAACATACTTCACAACATCACGTTTCATGCCTGGCCACCAATAATCTTTCTTCAAGTCAAGATACATTTTCGTCTCGCCCGGATGAATGGAGTATTTTGACTTATGTGCTTCATCAAGTAGCACTCGTCGGTAATCACCCATCTTAGGCACCCATACCCTTCCTTGGAAGGACAACAAACCACGCGGACCCATAGTAATAAGCTCCGATTGGCCCACGATTCGTTCCGTATGCTTGTTGTGAACATAAGCCTGTATTTGAATCTCACCAAGCTTTTCAAGAAAATCGTTGGTAATAATCAAACGTAACGACCCCACTTTTATCGCCGGATGTTGACTCTTTCGACTCAACGCATCCGCGACCACATTCGCCTTACCCGGATGATAAAGTATTTCACAATCGTAGTCTTTCACCACATCCATCCACCTACGTTGGCGATAATTCAAATCTCGTTGATTAAAGAGATGTTTCAAACTCTTATGATCCGAATAAATCGTACACTTGACACCATACAAGTAATGGCGCCAAATTTTCAACGCATGCACTACCGCCGCCAACTCAAGATCATGAGTCGGATACCTCGTTTCATGTTCCTTTAATTGTCAAGAGGCATAAGCGATGACCTTACCTCTTTGCATTATAACACACCCGAGACCATTTAAGGAAGCATCACAATAAACCACCATGTCTTCAACACCTTCCGGTAATACTAACACCGAAGCTTGACACAACTTCTCTTTTAACAATTGAAAAGCAATTTCTTGCTCGTTCTCCCAACCAAACCTCGCATTCTTCCTTGTCAATTTCGTCAACGAAGAAGCGATCTTAGAAAAATCTTGGATAAACCGACGATAATAACCGGCCAATCCGAGAAAACTTCGGATTTCCGTAGGCGTAGTCGGTCGTCCCCAACTCTTCACCGTTTCGATCTTCCCCGGATCTACTTGAATCCTGTTTTCGTTCACAATATGACCAAGGAATTGAACTTCCCTTAGCCAAAATTCACATTTGGAGAACTTTGCATACAACTTCTCCTTTCGTAGCGTCTTCAATACTTCACGCAAATGATGTTCATGTTCGTTCATACTTTTCGAGTAGACTAGTATGTCGTCAATGAACACTATTACCGACTTGTCCAACATAGGTTGGCACACTCGGTTCATAAGATCCATGAATGCCGCCAGTGCATTCGTAAGACCAAAGGGCATAACTACAAACTCATAATGCCCATAACGCGTTCGAAAAGCCGTTTTCTCTATGTCTTCCTCACGGACCCGCATTTGGTGATAGCCGGACCGTAGGTCGATCTTAGAGAAATACGTTACCTTGAAGTTGATCAAATAAATCGTCAATCCTAGGTAATGGATAACGATTCTTGATCGTCACTTTATTCAACTCACGGTAATCAATGCACATACGCATACTACCATCTTTCTTCTTCACAAATAACACTGGAGCGCCCCATGGCGAAGCACTCGGTCTAATAAAACCCTTCTCGCCCAACTCTTGGGTTTGATTTAACAACTCTTGTATCTCCGTTGGCGCTAAACGATAAGGAGTTTTAGCAATGGGGGTAGCCCCCGGAACCAACTCGATGCGAAATTCAACTTGTCTTTCCGCCGGAACACCCGGTAATTCGTCCGAAAAAACGTCTTCGAATTCACTAACAACCAGAATATCACGAATAGGTGGTGGCTCATTGCGAGTATCAACAATATGAGCAAGGAAAGCCATGCCACCGGTAACAACAAAACGACGTGCCCGTGCAAAAGTGCATATCGGCACCGGTCTCCTTCGCTTATCACCATGAATAATTAACTATCCCCCACTTAGGGTCTTCACACGAATAAACTTATCATGGCATGCAATATCGGCTCTATAACGATCGAGCCAATCCATACCAATGACAATATCAAAGTCGCCCAAGGTCATTGGAATAAGATCAATTTTAAAGGTTTCGGCACCAAAAACAACATCACAATTTTCACACACATCAACCACTAGCACCGTCTTGCCGTCCGCTATTTCGAATTCTATCGGACGACTTAACTTAGCTAACGGTCTATTAAGTTTAGGCACAAATTTAGGAGACACAAACGAAAAATTTGCACCGCTATCGAAAAGAATCCTTGCCGGATTAGAATTAACCATGTAAGTACCTGAGACAACTTCGTGCGATTGTTTGGCTTCATCATTGGTCATCAAATAGTTGCGACCCCTAGCCGTACCCACCGCCTTCTCTAACCGTTTCACATTGTCGTTTCGCAAGTCGGGACACTCCGGCTTCTTATGCCCTTCTTTGCCGCAATTAAAACAAGTGACTTTGTTCCCGGAACGTGGTTTCGGACACTCACGAGCCATATAACCGGGTTGCCCACAATTGTAGCACGTATAAGAAAACCCGCCGGTAGTGCCCTTCTTTGCACTATTGACACTTTCGGCCCCCCTCTTGCTCTTGCTCATCTTGCTTGAGGCGTTAGAGTAACTAAAACCTTTAAATTTTCTTTTGAAAAACATGAAATCACTCTTTCTTGGAACCTCCGGCTCAAAACCCCGAGCCAACTCGAACAATTCATCAAAAGACTTAGCCATACCCCGACTAATCTTCCCCTTGTACTCATCATTCAAGGTACGGTAGAAATCCTTCATGAGCTTATGATCATCACCAACATATTTCGGGCAAAAACGAGTCTTTGCCAAGAATGTAGACTTAAGAGTAACTAAGTCCATTGAGCCTTGTTGCAAATGGTGCAACTCGTCCCGGATTCTATCGAGATCGGAAGAAGTTCGGTATTCCTTGAAAAACTCCTTCTTAAACTCTTCCCACGTCAAGCCCATACATTGTTCCTCACCATACAAGTTGATTTTATCATCCCACCATAACTTAGCCTCTTCTCGTAGCATGCTAGAGCCATACCTCGCCTTCTTCTCGGGAGGACATTCCGAGGTACGGAAAGCTCCCTCGATGTCGGAGATCCAACATGTACTTTTTAAAGGATCTCGTACCCCATTAAACATCGGGGGTTGAGCGTCCTTGAAATTCTTGTAGTGGAAGTCCCGCCTTCCTTCACCTCCTTCACCACGAGGATAAATGTTTCTAGCATCAAGGGCCTCTTCGATAGTGGCCTTCATTCGTTCATTTATCAAATCGGTCACTTGCCCATCGACCGAATCTTGGAAGACTTTTCGGACGTCCGTAAGAAAATCCGCTTTTAACTTTTTAAAGACGGCCTCAACCTTGGCCGAAAACTCGGCGTCCTCACTTGTACTTCCGTTATCATGATCGGGTCCGTTTCTCGTCTTCATTCTATAAAACGAAGTAGGTTAAGCGGCAAAACAAAAAGACATAACACGTATGTATATACATATACACCACACTACCCCATCTTGCTCAAAAATCGTCGTACATTGCTTGTTCGACACGATTTGCGCCCGTAACAATGGTAGCTAATCATTGTTACGCGAGCACGTCGCATTAACTTGCTAGTACAACGTCCATCTCGCTCGATGCTCGCTAAACATACATAACAAATAGCGCATGATTAGTTTACATAAACCTATGCACAAACCAATCCCGATCCGACCCAAAGTCCTACAAGTCTCGCATAGCGCACACACAAAAAGTCTAAGTCTAGGCGCCTATCTCAAGTCACCTAAATCCCTTAGACCATGCTCTGATACCACTTGTAACAACCCAAACCAACCCTCGACCAAACCACGCGAAAATAAAAAATAAAAAAAAAATTTCCTGTGCAGCATACCCGCGCGGCGCGCCAGGTAGGGGCGCGGCGCGCCAAAGTGGTCTGTCCGGAAAGTTTAAAAATGCGAAAAAGATCGGCTAGTTCCCGACATTTTTAGACGACACGCTTTTAACCACACATTCAAATATGTAAAACTATCACGATTCAAACATAAAAATGATGTTTTACAAGTGGGGCCCACATCGGCCGTTTTACGAGTTTAATACAATTTACGAGTTTTGACCACCAAAAAGTTTAAGTTCCAAACTACACAATGAGCATGGCGTTTGGGATTAAACTACCCAACTATCGGTCAAACTCCAAGAGCTACTAAAGCCAAAAGCGTCCCCTAGCATCAAGCGGGATCTCTAGTCCAAAACGATGCCCTTACCCTTGTCCAAAACCGAACCTATAAAATGGTAAACAACGAGAGGGTAAGCAAAGCTTAGTGAATGCAATAATTATACGAATACATATATAATTATACCTACTTGCATACACTTACACAACCGCAAACATGATAGCAAACAACATTAGCTTATCGTCGCAATAACAAGCTATAATTCACCAATACCCCCAAGCTAGCATAACATTCGCATATAAATATAACTCGAATAATATAATATGCTTACAACACAAATAACCATGGTTAACCAATAGTACAAGGGAACGGCGCTCGCGAAAACGCCATCGGTGTTCATAACATCCGTTAGGGCACTTAACACCTCGCACCACTAACCCCTAGGGTGGCACCTTAACACCTCGGCACATCACCCTGAGTGGCATCTTAACACCTCGATGCATCACTCATTATTTTTACGGAGTGGTGTCTTAACACCTCGACACTACACTCCTAGGTGGCATCTTAACACCTCGATGCTACACCCAAGTGGCATCTTAACATCTCGATGCTACACTCTTCACGTGAAACGTGGTGTCTTAACACCTCGACACTACACATTTCACGCTACAACAAATAGATACATTATATACCTACACATATAATTATTCCACTCACCTCAAAGTCTTGTGAAAAGATACCCGAGCTTGCAAGACCTCAAAGTAACGTACCTATCATATCATACACCTCATTAAACGCAACTCAAGTCGGTCAACCCAACCCTTTCACCATTCTAAGCCATTTTGACCCAATGGTGCAATTTCAACCCATTTGCACCCTTAACCCTAAATTGGGTCAACACACACCAAAACCCTAATCATTCGTCAAGATGGGTTTAAAACACATTTAGGTCACAAGGCTAACTCGTTTTCATAATTGCTAGGCCACTTAGGTTATTAAAGACTCATTTGACCCATTTCAAGGTCAACACACCCATTTGGGTCATCCATACCCAATAACACCCATTTACATATTATTAAAGTGTTCTAGCACTAACTAACTAAATTTAAGACTCAAAAGTCCAATTAACACATTCAAATCCTAGGTTAGTCATCAATGAGCCTTCATAACCCATATTCACCCAAAATCCCCAAAATACTAACAAAATGGGTCTTTGGTTCATCACTAGCCCAAACCCTAACCCTTAAAGCAATTAAAGTAAGAAATTGGGTTTTAAAACTTACCAACACAATCACCACGTAGCTATCGACTAGATGAACGACTTTATAACTTGCACCGAGACCCGATTCAACCTCTTTCACCCTTTAATGGAGCTTTCTCACTCAAGGATTGCACTCTCTCTCTAGAGTTTAATTGGAGAAGATGAAGTTGTTGTGGGAGTAGTAAATGAGCTCCCCAAAACTGATCTAGGGTATTAAATTCGGCCCCAAAGTGAAATTACACAATTGCCCTCAAAATATATATTTTAAAAAGAAGAAAGGAATCTGTCGCAGAAAGATGGCGCGGCGCTCCACCTAGCCGCGCGGCGCGCGACCTCCCAGTTCAGCATCTTTTCTCTTTTTAATTATGTGCAACCAAAACCCCAAAACTGAGTAACTTATATACACACATGTACACTACAATTATTCGGGTCTTACAACTCTCCCCCACTTATTCGGATTGCGTCCTCGTAATCCAAGCCGCATGACACAAGGGAAGATAAACCAACACGAACTCTTCGGGTTCCCAAGTGAACTCGGAACCTTTACTTCGTCGCCATTGAACCTTGAAAGTTCTCACCTCTTTATTTCTCAACATTTTCACCTTCTCGTCAAGGATAGCAATTGGTTCCTCGACATATTCTAACTTGTTGTTTAGCTGGATCTCGTCTAAAGGCATCCATGAGGAATCATCCGCAAGACACTTACGGAGGTGGGAAACATGAAATGTATTATGGATCCCCGCAAGCTCTTCGGGTAATTCCAATCGATATGCAACTTCACCAACACGAGCTAAAACCTTGAATGGCCCAATAAACCGAGGAGCTAACTTTCCCCGTTTTCGAAATCGGATAATACCCTTCCATGGCGAAACCTTAAGCATCACCATATCGCCTTCTTGGAACTCAATCAATCGCCTACGTCTATCGGCATACGACTTTTGCCTATCTTGAGCCTTCTTCAAATGTTCCCGAATCAAATCGATCTTGCTATTGGTCTCTAAAACCAAATCGGCACTCCCGATCTCTCTTTGAACCACTTCTCCCCAACAAACGGGAGTTCGACACCTACGCCCATAAAGCATTTCGTAAGGTGGCATCCCGATACTAGTATGATAACTATTATTGTACGAGAATTCCACCAAAGGAAAATGCTCATCCCAACTACCACCGAAGTCAATGATGCACGCTCGTAGCATATCTTCCAAAGTTTGATTCGTGCGCGACCTCCCAGTTCAGCATCTTTTCTCTTTTAATTATGTGCAACCAAAACCCCAAAACTGAGTAACTTATATACACACATGTACACTACAATTATTCGGGTCTTACATGATTGGTCACAATTACCTCTGGTCTATTTTGGGGGGTGTGACAGATTGGCATCAGAGCTGGTTTAACGCCGTTTTTACGGGTTAATCGTAGAGGGGGTTCTCACAGTGTTACATGTGATGAAGCATTGGCTCTTACTCCTTGCGATCCTTTTATGGTTGGCCAAATAATAGCGGTGACGCGGGCTGTAAAATCAGAGTCTGAGGTACGCTCAGTGGTCACCCTATTCGTAGGCAAGGCACTGTTTGGGTTTTAACCCCAATCTGTAATACAGATTGGTATCAGAGCAGTGCTGTTGTAGAGAACCAGGATTGCATTTTAAGTGTGTCTTATACAATTAGGTACCTTAGCAATGTAGGACTACAACTTTCCTTGACTATAGTACCTTTAATTGTTGCCTTTAATTGTTAAATGTTACACTATACTTTAGAAACTTTACTTATCTTAGAATGCCAAGCCAATCTAAGAACTCTGTTCACTTTTCTAAGTACTATCCAATTACGCCACCGCGTTTAAATGTGACACTATGATTTCTGAAATTCTTGACATTCCTAAGTCATCTATCATGGTTTGTGTATTACATATGTATTACATGAAATATTATCCATGAATTTTGAAACTCCTATATTTGTTACTATTCATACTCAAACGTATATAACTCCCTGTTATATCACGTACCTATATGCCTTATGCCTTTATGCATCGGTTTACCAGAAAATGTCATTGAGTTATCGAGAATCTCAAAGACATTATAATGTCATCACTATTCCTATTCATTACTTTCTTTGCTTTCTTGTTGTTTTGATCATTGAAATTTCCTGACGGATGACGTCTACGAAACTATAGAATAGAAAGCGTTTGGATTACTGATTTAAAGGATCCTATAGCTCAAGCCCCTGGACCTGAATAGGACATTACGAATTGAAAATCTTTAATCAAAAGATTATCATATTACATACTTATCATCTAGACACGTCATACTACCATTATTAGAGTATAGACACATCATATCTTATTATATCTTATCGTATCTATCCCAATAAACTTTGTCTAACACTTTTCCTAAATTTCCTCCGTAAATTACGAAAATCTTTTTGTTATATATACGTATATCAAGAAGACAAATATATCATTCAATATTCAACACTCATCTCATAACAAAAACCCTTATTCCGATCAGATAATATGGATTTCTCACTTGATTCCTCGAACTCCTCGAGCTCCAATGGCAGCGTAACCGGAATGAACCAACCAATTAGTCATCATCTATTTTGGATGAATTGGGGATGGGTTCGTAGTAAACTTAATCAATGAAGACAAGAAGAAGGTGATCCCTTCCACCAACCGAATTCACCTCTTGGTGAAGAACCTGAAGCACTTACCGATGAACCCGTTCGGAACACTATTTTCACCCTCATTTCCAGGATATCCAGTCACGAATATATAATATCTAAAATTCTAGATCTTATTCATCCACTTGTCCGAACCGCCAATCATCCCGGAATAATAGAAGAAGTCAACGAGCTTCGCGCTCGAGTGGTGGCTCTGGAGAATATGGTGCGAAACCTACGAACACCAGCAGCATAACCAGTACCATCAGCATCACCACCAACAACATCTGCTTCACCACCAACAACATCTGCATCCCACGCCTCAACATCACACTCAGTACCTCAGATATCAACATCATACGCCTCATAGATACCAAGGAATATTAGTAATAATGAGTTAAGATGTATTGACTCATTCTTCCTGAAGAATTATATATGTATACTTTATATATATGGTTTGGAACACTAATAAATCTTTTCGTACTAAAGTATTACGTGTGAATCTTAACTAGTATGTACTACTTGGTTAATTCATATCACTAATATGCTATAATGTACATCCTTCGTTAATGACTTAATGATCGTTAATCACTGCTTCAGCACAATAAACTCCATTTCATAATAAAACAAGTGTATTATTCAAATACATGTCTGATTTTACACTTCCATTTTCGATGTACTCGAAACTTTTTAGAAAACATTATTCGTGTCTTGTGAATTTCGCAAGAATTCCACGAGCACCAACATCATATACCGAGGTATATCAATAACAATGAACGATGAAGTATTGATTCATAACTCCATTAAAGAAATATTCCGCGACGATTATGTAATCTCTCAAGTTTTGAAGATTATTTATTCTTGTTCCAACCGCAAATCAAATGATTTTAATATTATATTAACTCATTAAATCTATATTATATTTGAAGAATACATATATGAACGTATATCTCTATAAAGATTGTAATTAAAGTTCTTTTGTACAAACTGTTAATTGTGAAAATATTTTAACGGGTAGGTAATACCCGAGAAATATTTATATCTCACATTAATATGTTGCATTGTACATTCTTCAATTCTGATTCAATAATCAGTAACTATACTACTTACGTTCACAAGATATATGTATCCGTTCACTAAAGAACAACCATTTTCGTACAAATTCAATTACATATTCTAATTTTGACATATCAGAATCCAAGTAAAGCTTTAGCAGGTGTTATCTTCCTAAAGATTACTAAATTCATATATATATTCATTCGTATTCTATGATGAATTATCACATCAAACCACCGAAATTATCTTTCATTTCTTTTGAAATCAACAACGCCTATTCATCAACCATTAGATCCGTTGAAGATTACAATTAGCGTTTAATCATCTAAAAATGAAATTTCTTGAAACCATCTCGGATTGATAACCAATGATTCAAATATTGCTGCATTAAATGCAGAGGAAACAGCGAAATTGTAGATGGTCTCAATGGCCAAAAGTTTTATAATAAAGAATGGTACGTTGGAAAAGCTCAAAAGAAAATTATGAACTGAAAAACGGATTGAGCTAATCATGGAGGAGACCAAGGATAAATACAAGGACCAAACCTTATATTCAAAGAATCCAGGTAATTCTGGATCCGATGAATTCTTTAGAGAATATCTTGCTCTGAAGTCATGTTAAAAGCTTGCGGAAAGTTTTTCTTAATTAACTTTCGAACTTAGAAATTCTAAAATATCATCATAAATATCCTCTATATTTCTGATGATATCATCATAACGATTCTTGTCCGCAATTAATTATCTCTTTGCGATATCTTTATCACATCATAAAGGAAACTGTATTAGTTTCTATATTCTGTAAAATTCAAGTTTAAATTATGAATGATTTGAAGAAGTGTTGGGAATTGAAGCATGAGTTAGTATAATATAATGACGTCAGGCCAACGTAATTATATTACAGTAAGTCATGCTAAATTTTTAATGGAAGATGATGATTCATAGACTGTATAAATCACCATTCGCCATGTTACACGACTCTTACATTCTATTTAACCTCTAAACATATCAAGAAAATATTTTTCTTGATGATTCGGTCTTTTCCGAATATTCTGGTAATTTGACAAATCAAATTGTGCTATTACCTTTCCTTTCTACTTTATAAATTATGATCATTCGAAACTTCATATCTACGAGTTCTGGACCATTATTCGCTTGACTTGAAGTCGGGAAGAAGAAACAAAAGCATAAAGCTCCAACATATAAGGGAAAATATACAGTCCGATAACGACTCCGAAACTACAAACCGTGTATATCAATGCGTATAGCAATATAAATACACGGGAGAATTAAAAACACTATAACCCCAAGAGCATAGTAGAAGTAAAAAGATTCCTCTGGTGGTAAAAGAAAAAGAAGAATGACTGCATATATGGTCAATATAATAACAAGTATCAATACATGATTGAGCATATTAACAAATCTTTTGAAAGTATGAATTTTGGAAGAAAGTATAGAAGTGGTGAAGATAATGAAACGGAAGAAGCTAATTTATAGCAAAATTTCCAAACACGTCAATCAAGGCAATTCACCGCATTTAATCAAAGAAATCTCAAAATTCCATGAATACCGGAGAATCAAATCTTATAGATTACGAAGATTTCCTTTAATCCCCTGAATTTCGGAAATCAATCGTGACTATGTCAAAAGTTAAGGCGAACATTTAATTTTCTCATTCACTCTTTTACGATAGCTTCGTTTATACGCTTCCTATAATCAAATCGTTTTATCCATATTATTAAATAGTGATAAAACTTTATTTTTCAACTCATATTCATCATTAAGATATTCTTGTTGTAAACAATGATGATCTCTATCAAATTTCATGAATATGATTTCACGAACTCCTCTTTGTCTTATCTGCCCCAATATTGTGGCATAAACGCTCAAGGTTTTAAATGAGCACAATATTATTCATAACATATTTCATGTATCTAATTTACTGAAATGACTTGTAAAACATCATCATTTTGAATGATCTCCGCATTAATAATAAAATGCACTTCGTAGAAGAACTTGTAGAAATTATGGTTTGTATGATTTTAATTCTTGAAACAGAACAATATTCTATCCGTTGGAATTCACGCAAGGCCCCGAGCATACCTGGGAACGTGAAAACCAAATAAAACGTAAATATCCTCGTCTATGTATGAACAACACCGATTAATGGCAACGACTAAATTTCGGGATGAAATTTCTTTTAACGGGTAGGTACTATAACAACCCTCATATTTCCATACCTGAATTGACTAATTTGACTATAGGGTTGTTATCCATACGTAACATATAATTAAATTTGACATTGATCAAATATTTATTTTTAGTCGACACTTTTTGTTAACTAAAGTTTACACTAATTATATAAAATAACTTTAGTTAATATTAATATTAATGCGTATTACATTTAAAACTATATGAAACATAATTATTAATTAAATGATAAGTTATTTTAATCATTATATATATATTTTTAGCTTATAAAAAAAGAGATTTTTTTTATAAATTAAATAATGAGCCCATGAATTTTGACTAAATATTTTCAAAAACAAAAACTTATTAAAAATATTTTTAACATGTTTTTATTTTTTTGTCAAAATTAGCAACTTTATTTTATTTATATTTTTTCTTTTCACCAACCATTTTTTTTCCTATAAATACCCACTTACATTTCATAAAAACTTGTATCAAATCTTTGGAAAAACTCTCTCACAAACTTGGGAAAGTACTTGAGGTATTTTCTATATTTTTATCGAATTGCTTTTATTTTTTGTATATTCATTAAAAATTCGAATTTAATATATATAAATTATTTTTACATGTTATAATTAGTATTATAAGTATTATGATGTATAAAAATAATTTTTATAATTTATGGAATATTATTTATAATTAAATACGAATTATGTAGTATTTAAACATAAAAACAATATAAAATTCGTAATAAAATATTAAACAGTAATAAAAATAATTATAATTTTTTTTTGAGATTATTATACTTTTATAAACAAGCAAAAATTATAAAAATTAAATAAATGGGACGATTAGTATTTAAAACGAATTTACTTTTGCATTATTCTAAACTGAGAGAAATAAGAAAGAAAATACAAAATAAATACAAACGTGTATTAAATATTTTTATAAAATTTTTATATGATTAGTAGCATTGCTAGATACTTTAAAAAAAATATAAAAATTAATTTTAAATTATTTTTCTTATTTATTTAATTATAGGCCGATTACAATGGTTAAATAATTAGAAAACATTAAATAAATAATATTTTGATATAAAATTTGATTTAATAATTTTTATAACATTTTTACATAATATAGAACCTGTAAAAAATATAAAATTATTTATTTAGGTCAATTTAATATTTATTACCTAATTAAATTTGATTAATATAAACCGAGTATATATATAAAGAAAAGTGGGAAATAAATACAAAAACTTGATAAAATTATTTTTATAAAATATCCTACTGAATTGTATAATTAACTAAGTTTATAAAAATTATAAATATAATATTTAATGAATTAATATTCGAATTAACATATATTAGTATGATTATCGATTAACATAAGTATATTACATATACTAAATTAATATTATTATTATAACTTACGGTTAATAACTAAGTATACTATATAATAAAGTATAATGCTTATAATGTAAGTTAATAACAATACATTATTAATAAACACTTATTTTATAACTATACTAATTTAATAATAATAACTTATAGTATATAATATAAGATAATTAAATTGTTAATACATTAATAAATATAATATAACATATAAACCTAAAGTGAAGGTTAATCAAAGATAATGTACAATTCATGTGAACTTCATCGCTACTCACGGTCGTAAGTGAATGATGTCTAGGTTGCCATTTATGGGTAAGCTTGTGGATCTCGAATGCCATGACTTAGATTCTGGTCAAGAGTCCTGGGCCCCCGGTTACATATGGTCATTCCTGACTTATTTGATAGCAACGAAGTTTGAGTATACAACGTCATGCTACAGATTAACCCGAAATTTCTAAAATTGGAAAATTACTATAAGTGGAAACTTTCCATAAATAGTAACCTTCCGAAAATGGAAATTCTTTAGTGAACCATTACTATCCATATAGTACTATATACTATTGTCTGTTAGGCAATGTCTGATCATACGTTCTATCTCTAGGTTGAGATCTCGGTCACGTCCTTCCGTTCAATTCTTTCGTGGAATACTCTTTTGTGCTACTAAGGTGATTTTCATAGCCCCACTTTTACTGTTTACTTAAATATTTATAACTTTTGGGGTGAGACACATGCTTGCTTTATAACTGTTTTACACTTAGACACAAGTACTAAATTGTTAACTATGCTGTCATGCTTTGATTCATGCTAAATCCCTACCGTAATATCGTCAATTGCTACGTTTAAATGCAAACTTAATTATTGTGAGTAGGCCTATTGAGAGTAACGTCTCTAACCATTCGACCATTGGTCTTTGGTTACATAATAATGATTCCACGACACTGACAGTACAAGGTGTCATAGGGTAAACTTGTTTAGTAGCGATATTACAAAATGCAGCAACACTTTTAGATTGATATTTCTATATCAATCAACTTTAAACTAAATCTTGTGGTCTAAAACTTTGGATATTATTTATAAACCTGTGAATTTCACTCAACCTTTTTGGTTGACACTTTAAGCATGTTTTGTCTCAGGTGATGATTGAGCTAGCTGTTTGCAACTTTGTGATGATAGATTTGATGCTTGCATGGAGTCCACATCGCATATTATATTTTAGTTCATAAACATTTATTTTACGTTTTAATAATAATGTAAACATGTATTACTGCTTCCGCTGTTTTATTAACAAAGGTTTTATTTAAAAAGTCTCATATAGAGTCGTTCTTGTTTATACAACTGTGTTATGATATGATTGGTCACAATTACCTCTGGTCTATTTTGGGGGGTGTGACATAAACCCTAATATATAAACCCTAAATCTAAATTCTAAACCCTAAACTATAAACCTAAACTCTAAACCCTAAACCCTAAATCTAAACTCTAACCTAAACCCTAAATCTAAACCCAAAACTCTATATCCTAAACCTAAACTTTAATCCCTCTAATTTAAACCCTAAATCTAAACCCTAAACTCTAACCTAAACCCTAAATCTAAACCCAAAACCCTAAACCTAAACTCTAAACCCTTAAATCTAAACCCTAAACCCTAAATTTAAACCCTAAACCCCAAATCTAAACCCTAAACCCTAAACCCAAAACCCTAAATCTAAATTCAAAACCCTAAAATCTAAACCCTAAACCCACAATCTAAACCCTAAATCAAAAACCTTAAACCTAAACTCTAAACATTAAAATCTAAACCCTAACCTAAACCCTAAATCTAAACCCAAAACCCTAAACCTAAACTCTAAACCCAAAACCATAAACCCTAAACCTAAACTCTAAACCCCAATATCTAAACCCTAAACCCTAAATCTAAACCTTAACCTAAACCCTAAATGTAAACCCAAAACCCTAAACTCTAAACCCTAAAATCTAAAGCCTAAATCTAAACCTTAAACTCTAAATCTACACCGAAAACCCTAAACCTAAACTCTAAACCCTAAACCCTAACATAAACCCTAAATCTAAACCCTAAACCTAACATGTAAACCCTATAATCTAAACCCTAAATCTAAACCCTAAACCCTAACCTAAACTCTAAATCTAAACCTCAAACCCTAAACACTAAACCTAAACTCTACACCTAAATCCTGAACCCTAAATCTAAACCCCAACCCTAAATCTAAACCCTAAACCCTAAACTCAAACCCCAAATCCTAAATCTAAACCCAAAACCCTAACCTAAACCCAAAAACCCTAAATCCTAACCTAAACCCTAAACCCTAAATCTAAACCAAAACCCTGAACCCAGAATCCTAAACACTAAACCTATACTCTAAACCATGCGTTGACATATAAACTAAAAAAAAGTTAAGAACGTTAAGAAAAAAAAAATATTAAAGACAAAACTACCTATAATGTACATCACAATGAATAGCATATTTGAATACAAATCATGAACCAAATAACAATAGCAACAACTACATTATACAAAAATAAGCAATCTATAAATTAACAAAGAAATACAACCATGTTATAAAACTTGTAAACATTTAAAAATTTAACTATTCTATGAAATAAAATCATGGAATTGATATTAATTAAAAATGTGGGTTACACAACGTATATATTCAATTAACCCGTGAAACCACGGGTTTTTTTCAATGAAACAATTGAATTTCTAAATTTTAAGTATTAAGCGAATGTAAATATAATCAATGATCCATATATCGAATTGAATTAAATTATTCGACACGTGATATATAAGTGCATAACCATATATATATACACAGTAAAATTGCTACAATTATCAGGTAAAGGTGCCTTCATCTGTTTCTACAAAACAATACGGAGTATTACTTACGAATAGCATGATAATATAAGTAGTATACATTTATTAAGGCACATACATAAATAAATACACACAAATAGCCATCAATGCATCAAATGTCGTACATACATATACAATACAACATTCCAGGTAGAGAATTAGACACGGATACGGACACACACTTATAGATATAGAGATAGCTGATGATCATTGATCACATCAATTTAAACGACAAATATTCGCTATAACATATCACGGCAAAGCACCAAGTTGAACGACAAATGTTAGCTTCAAGTAATGGGCAAAAATTTGTTCAACACTAAAATTGCAATTCCTTTACCACTAACTTACTTCATCTACTCATCAAGAGCGTAGCAAACCTGGAAATCCCGACATCATTAAAGCACCCAGAACGATATTGTATCCATTCAGATAGCTACTTGTTCAAAGACCTGTAAATAATTATTAGGAGAATTAGTCTTAGTCTAAGTATAATACAAAGACCTTTAAATAATTATTATTATAGAACATTCAGATAGCTATTTGTAAATACAACGATAACATCAATTTTGAGATGAGAAGAGGAAGCGAACGAAATCTAATTAGGGTTTGGTGAGTGTTCCGTGTTTTATTTTATTTTATTAATAAGGGTATTTTAGGGAGAAGTTTATCTAAAATCCATTTATTAGTTAATATTTTTAGTGGATGGTTAATAATCGTTGGATTAAGGGGTATTGTAACGTAATTTTCTAATCTAACGGTGATTAAGGGGGTTTTAAAAATAATTATTAGCTAATCGAGACTCTCGTTTAATGTATATAGTGGAGTGATGTAACAGTTTGAGAAAAAGGTAGATAAAAGTTTCGTGCTTAATTAATAAGTGTTATTTATGAGATATTTTATAAAGCATATATAAAGCATAAAAAATATTGTAACAGTAATCTTAATGATCATTTTTTTTATTATCCTGTATAACACGTTATAGTATTACAAACATATTAAAATATTTTCCGTAGCAATGTACAAGTTTAATCCTACTCGTTATTACTACTCCGTATTAATGTATGTGTATAGTGGATAAATCTCTCGTTTAGTATGAGTGCATTATTGTTTTTAGGTTGAAGAGTGGCGACCTATACAAAAAAAGAAAAAAAAATTGTTTTATGTATCTATATCTACTATATGTATATAGTTACGGTTGGCCTCAACGTGGAGTTAAGTCTTACATTCTCTAATAATAATTATTATAATTTCAATTCTCATATTAATATTAATTTAATTTAATAGAGTTTAGATATTACTTTTAATTTAATCCAGGTTTGATAGCCGACGTATGTCACCACGAAGTGTGTTTTTTGTCCCCTCAAAAACCTACCGATAGTATCCCACAAAGATCTTCTCTTGAGCTTCCAAGTTGACATTTATTTATCATTTATACTTGATGATAATGATAATGATAATGGTTTTTATCATGTTACGTATACTTAGAACCCTTTTCAACTCACATACTAGGATATTTAACTTCGGGCAACATCAAGCGTCAGTTTATTGGCGACTTGGTTAACGGTTAAATTCTAAGTTGAACTTCAGATATGTTTAAAATTTATGAAAATTTGATTTTACCATTTTTATATCATCTCTTAATTTTTATTTTTTTAACCTAGTTATTGGTCGGAGGTCCATTCGGCAGTAAATTTCTCTATCCATAGAAGGGTGTCTTCCGCCCAAGGGTGTCTTCCGC